>NC_092088.1:85253418-85553418 GCF_045679555.1 Salvelinus alpinus | reverse complement strand
GGGCTCTGTGCAGGCCAGCCAAGTTCTTCCACAAACACTTTCTGTATGGTCCTCGCTTTTGTGCACGGAGGCATTGTCATGCTGAACCAGGAAAGGTCTTTCCCCAAACTGTTGCCACAAAGTTGGAAGCACAGAATTTTCTAGAATGTCATTGTATGCTTTAGCGTTAAGAACCATGAAAAGCCTGAACCATAAAAAACAGCCCCAAGACCATTATTCCTCCTCCACCAAACTTTACAGTTCTGTAAGCTGTTGTGGCCTACTACTTCGTGGCTGAGCCGTTGTTGCTCCTAGACATTTCCACTTCTCAATAACAGCACTTACAGTTGACTGGGGCAGTTCTAGTAGGGTAGAGATTTGACAAACTGACTTGTTGGAAAAGTGGCATCCTGCGACAGTGCCACGTTGAAATACACTAAGCTCTTCAATATGGGCCATTCTACTGCCAATGTTTGTCTATGGAGATTGATGGCTGTTTGGTCGATTTTATACACTTGTCAGCAACAGGTGTGGCTGAAATACCCGAATCCACAAATTTGAATGGTTGTCCACATACTTTTGGCCATGTAGTGTAATGCAACATGTCCTTTAAGATATTGTATGTTGATGTTTCCTTTATTATGGTAGTTATTGGTAACTATCAACAGTAAGGTGAGTCCTCGACTGTGTTCGTAAATTCTAATAATTGTGTACAGATCCTTGCGTCATGTGGCCGTGCATTACCATACTGAAACATGAGGTGATGGCGGCGGATGAATGGCATGACAAGGGGCCTCAGGATCTTGTCACGCTATCGCTGTGCATTCAAGTTGCCATCAATACAATTCAACTGTGTTCGTTGTCCGTAACTTATGCCTGCCCATACCATAAGCCCACCGCCACCATGGGGCACTCTGTTCACAATATCAAATGTAGAGGGTAATGTAATGGGAAATGAAGAGGGAAATGAAGAGTGAAATGTAGAGGGAAATGTAGAGGGTAATGTAATGGGAAATGAAGAGGGAAATGAAGAGTGAAATGTAGAGGGAAATGTAGAGGGTAATGTAGAGGGAAATGAAGAGGGAAATGAAGAGTGAAATGTAGAGGGAAATGTAGAGGGTAATGTAGAGGGAAATGAAGAGGGAAATGAAGAGTGAAATGTAGAGGGAAATGTAGAGGGTAATGTAGAGGGAAATGAAGAGGGAAATGAAGAGGGGATTTAGGGGGGAATTAAGAGGGAAATGTAGAGGGAAATATAGAGGGCAATGTAGAGGGAAATGAAGAGGGATATGTAAGGGAAATTAAGAGGGAAATGAAGAGGGTCATGTAGAGGGAAATGTAGAGGGAAATGAAGAGTTAAATGAAGAGGGTAATGTTGAGGAAAATGAAGAGGGAAATGTAGAGGGTAATGTAGAGGGAAATGAGGGGTGAAATGTAGAGGGTATGTAGAGGAAAATGAAGAGTGAAATGAAGAGGGTAATATAGAGAGAAATTAAGAAGATAATGTAGAGTGAAGAGAAGAATGAAATGTAGAGGGACATGAAGAGGGAAAGGAAGAAGATAATGTAGAGGAAGAGGGAAATGAGGAGGGTAATGTAGAGGGACATTAAGAGGGAAATGTAGAGGGAAATGAAGAATGAAACATAGAGGGAAATGTAGAGAAAAGTGAAAACATCGAGATACAGGAGAAAGGGAAAGATAAGGAGAGAGGTGCAGAGTTACATAAATGGTTAATGAAAGTGAGAGAAGGAGCTGAAGAAAGGATACGGAGCTAATGGGGGGAAGATGAGTATGAGAGACGTAGAAAAGAAAGAAGTTGAGGGAGGAATAGAAGGGAATGTGGGAGCTGTTTGATTGTGGCATAGACGGGTCCAGACAGCCATGGTGCCTGCTTGCCTGCTGATGTCAAAATGCAAGAATCATTTTTGAAGGGAGGAGTCTCTCTCTCTCTCTTTCTCCTCTCTCTCTCTCTCTCTCTCTCTCTCTCTCTCTCTCTCTCTCTCTCTCTCTCTCTCTCTCTCTCTCTCTCCTGTCCTCTGGTGCATGCCTCCTGCCTGCTGATGTATTGTAAAAATTCACAAATCACTCCGGGAGGGAGAATCGTCTCTTTCTCTCTCTCCTCCCTCCATCCATCCCTCACGCTCTCTCTCCCGTCAGTCAGAGGGTTATTCTGGTGTCATCCCAGAAGCCTCAGCTTCATGCTCTAGGGGTCCATGTGAGTGACGGCTGTGATTGTGCTGGTGTCAGTTCCTCTTCTAACCCCCACTACTCCACCCCTCCACCCCTCTACCCCTCTACCTCTCCAACCCTGTACCCCATCTACCCCTCCACCCCTCTACCCCTCTACCCCTCCACCTTTCCATCCCTTTACTCCTCTACCCCTCCACCCCTCTACCCCTCTACCTCTCAAACCCTGTACCCCATCTACCCCTCCACTCCTCCACCCCTCTACCTCTCCAACCCTGTACCCCATCTACCCCTCTACCCCTCCACTCCTCTACCCCTCCACTCCTATTCCCCACTCATCTACCCCTCCAATCCTCTACCCCTCCACTCCTCTACCCCTTCACTCCTCTACCCCTCCACCTTTCTACCCCTTCACTCCTCTACCCCTCCACTCCTCTACTCATCTACCCCTCCACTCATCTACCCCTCCACTCATCTACCCCTCCACTTCTCTACCCCTCCACTCCTCTACTCATCTACCCCTCCACTCCTCTACCCCTCCACTCCTCTACCCCTTCACCTTTCTACCCCTCCACTCCTCTACCCCTCCACCTTTCTACCCCTCCACTCATCTACCCCTCCACTCATCTACCCCTCCACTCCTCTACCCCTCCACTCCTTTACCCCTTCACCTTTCTACCCCTCCACTCCTCTACCCCTCCACCACGCTACCCCTCCACTCCTCTACCCCTCCACTCCTCTACCCCTCCACTCATCTACCCCTCCACTCCTCTACACCTCCACTCATCTACCCCTCCACTCCTCTACCCCTCCACTCATCTACCCCTCCACTCATCTACCCCTCCACTCCTCTACCCCTCCACTCCTCTACCCCTCCACTCATCTACCCCTCCACTCCTCTACCCCTCCACCACGCTACCCCTCCACTCCTCTACCCCTCCACTCCTCTACCCCTCCACTCATCTACCCCTCCACTCCTCTACACCTCCACTCATCTACCCCTCCACTCCTCTACCCCTCCACTCATCTACCCCTCCACTCATCTACCCCTCCACTCCTCTACCCCTCCACTCCTCTACCCCTCCACTCATCTACCCCTCCACTCCTCTACCCCTCCACTCCTCTACTCATCTACCCCTCCACCCATCTACCCCTCCACTCCTCTACTCATCTACCCCTCCACTCCTCTACCAACCACTCCTCTACCCCTTCACCTTTCTACCCCTCCACTCATCTACCCCTCCACTCATCTACCCCTCCACTTCTCTACCCCTCCACTCCTCTACTCATCTACCCCTCCACTCCTCTACCCCTCCACTCCTCTACCCCTTCACCTTTCTACCCCTCCACTCCTCTACCCCTCCACCTTTCTACCCCTCCACTCCTCTACCCCTCCACTCATCTACCCCTCCACTCATCTACCCCTCCACTCCTCTACCCCTCCACTCCTCTACCCCTCCACTCATCTACCCCTCCACTCCTCTACCCCTCCACTCCTCTACTCATCTACCCCTCCACCCATCTACCCCTCCACTTCTCTACCCCTCCACTCCTCTACTCATCTACCCCTCCACTCCTCTACCAACCACTCCTCTACCCCTTCACCTTTCTACCCCTCCACTCCTCTACCCCTCCACCTTTCTACCCCTCCACTCATCTACCCCTCCACTCCTCTACCCCTCCACCACGCTACCCCTCCACTCCTCTACCCCTCCACTCCTCTACCCCTCCACTCATCTACCCCTTCACTCCTCTTCTCATCTACCCTCCACTCCTCTACCCCTCCACTCCTCTACCCCTCCACTCATCTACCCCTCCACTCCTCTACCCCTCCACCTTTCTACCCCTCCACTCCTCTACCCCTTCACTCCTCTACCCCTCCACCTTTCTACCCCTCCACTCATCTACCCCTCCACTCATCTACCCCTCCACTCCTCTACTCCTCCACTCCTCTACCCCTTCACCTTTCTACCCCTCCACTCCTCTACCCCTCCACTCCTCTACCCCTTCACCTTTCTACCCCTCCACTCATCTACCCCTCCACTCCTCTACCCCTCCACTCATCTACCCCTCCACTCCTCTACCCCTCCACTCCTCTACCCCTTCACTCTTCTACTCATCTACCCCCCACTCCTCTACCCCTCCACTCCTCTACCCCTCCACTCCTCTACTCATCTACCCCTCCACTCCTCTACCCCTCCACTCCTCTACCCCTCCACCACGCTACCCCTCCACCCCTCCACCCCTCTACCCCTCTACCTCTCCACCACTCTACCCCTCCCCTCCTCTACCCCTCCACCCCTGACAGGGAACACATTTTAAGGGGAATGCAAGTGAGGGACTCCTACCCCCAGATGGATCACACTCATCACACTTTGAATGAAATTATGGGCTGAAAGACAAATTCAACTCCATCTTTCATCGAATCATATGGCTTATTCATCACGAAAGCATTTAATGGTGCCAATTATTTTAATGATTACTTCATTGGCAACGTGGGCACATTTAGGCAGGAAATGCAACAACGAACAGTGAGGCATTGTATTCATGCATAAATCAATTAAATAATGAAAGAAAAGCAGTGTAAGTTAGAATTCTACATCTATTATGTTGTCTGTATATCCTGTTTATAATCTGTATATCATGTTTATAGTTTGTCTTTAAATCCTATTTATAGTCGGTGTGTATATCATGTTTATAATCTGTATATCCTGTTTATCGTCTGTATATACTGTTTATCATCTGTATATACTGTTTATAATATTTCTGTATATCTTGTTTATCGTCTGTCTGTGTATCCTCTTTTTATCGTCTGTCTGTATATCCTGTTTATAGTCTGGCTGTATATCCTGCTTATCATATGTATATCCTGTTTATTGTCTGGTTCTATATCCTGTTTATCGTCTGTCTGTATGTCCCGTGTATGGTCTGTCTGTATATATTGTTCATAGTTTGTCTTTAAATCCTATTCATAGTCTCTGTGTATATCATGTTTATAATCTGTATATCTTGTTTATCATCTGTATATACTGTTTATATTATTTCTGTATATCTGGTTTATTTTCTGTCTGTATATCCGGTTTATGTTCTGTCTGTATATCCGGTTTATAGTATGTCTGTATATCTTGTTTATTGACTGTCTTTATATCCTGTTTATAGTCTGTCAGAATATCCTGTTTATTGACTGTCTTTATATCCTATTTATAGTCTGGCTGTATATCCTGTTTATAGTCTGCATTTATATCCTCTTTATAGTCTGTCTGTATATCCTGTTTATAGTCTGGCTGTATATCCTGTTTATAGTCTGCTTTTATATCCTGTTTATAGTCTGTCTGTATATCCTGTTTATAGTCTGGCTGTATATCCTGTTTATAGTCTGGCTGTATATCCTGTTTATAGTCTGGCTGTATATCATGTTTATAGTCTGGCTGTATATCCTGTTTATCAGCTGTATATCCTGTTTATAGTCTGGCTGTATATCCTGTTTATAGGCTGGCTGTATATCCTGTTTATAGTCTGGCTGTATATCCTGTTTATAGTCTGGCTGTATATCCTGTTTATAGTCTGACTGTATATCCTGTTTATAGTCTGGCTGTATATCCTGTTTATAGTCTGACTGTATATCCTGTTTATAGTCTGGCTGTATATCCTGTTTATCAGCTGTATATCCTGTTTATTGTCTGGTTGTATATCCTGTTTATGGTCTGGCTATAAACAGGACGAACATACAGACGATAAACAGGTATGTCTGTAAATCCTGTTTATAATCTGTATATCCTGTTTATCATCATTATATCCTGTTTTTAGTTTGTCTGTATATCCTGCTCATTGTCTGTGTGAATATCCTGTTTATAGTGGTGTCACCAATTCGTCAAGTCAAATTCCGGTACATACATGTATTTGACAAATAAAGGTGATTCTGATAATGACTAT
Organism: Salvelinus alpinus; assembly: GCF_045679555.1. NCBI lineage: Eukaryota > Metazoa > Chordata > Actinopteri > Salmoniformes > Salmonidae > Salvelinus > Salvelinus alpinus. The sequence goes on along the minus strand of NC_092088.1, from coordinate 85,547,319 downwards.
CAGTATCATGTCAGCTGCATATCAACAGACTATCAGTATCATGTCAGCTGGATGTCAACAGACTATCAGTATCATGTCAGCTGTATATCAACAGACTATCAGTATCATGTCAGCTGTATATCAACAGACTATCAGTATCATGTCAGCTGTATATCAACAGACTATCAGTATCATGTCAACTGTATATCAACAGACTATCAGTATCATGTCAGCTGCATATCAACAGACTATCAGTATCATGTCAGCTGCATATCAACAGACTATCTTTATCATGTCAGCTGCATATCAACATACTATCAGTATCATGTAAGCTGCATATCGACAGACTATCAGTACCATGTCAGCTGCATATCAACAGACTATCAGTATCATGTCAGCTGCATATCAACAGACTATCAGTATCATGTCAGCTGCATATCAACAGACTATCAGTACCATGTCAGCTGCATATCAACAGAATATCAGTATCATGTCAGCTGTATATCAACAGACTATCAGTATCATGTCAGCTGTATATCAACAGACTATCAGTATCATGTCAGCTGCATATCAACAGACTATCAGTATCATGTCAGCTGCATATCAACAGACTATCTTTATCATGTCAGCTGCATATCAACAGACTATCAGTATCATGTCAGCTGCATATCAACAGACTATCAGTATCATGTCAGCTGTATATCAACAGACTATCAGTATCATGTCAGCTGCATATCAACAGACTATCAGTATCATGTCAGCTGTATATCAACAGACTATCAGTATCATGTCAGCTGCATATCAACAGACTATCAGTACCATGTCAGCTGTATATCAACAGACTATCAGTATCATGTCAGCTGCATATCAACAGACTATCAGTATCATGTAAGCTGCATATCAACAGACTATCAGTATCATGTCAGCTGTATATCAACAGACTATCAGTATCATGTCAGCTGCATATCAACAGACTATCAGTATCATGTCAGCTGCATATCAACAGACTATCAGTATCATGTCAGCTGCATATCAACAGACTATCAGTATCATGTCAGCTGCATATCAACAGACTATCAGTACCATGTCAGCTGCATATCAACAGAATATCAGTATCATGTTCGCTGCATATCAACAGACTATCAGTATCATGTCAGCTGTATATCAACAGACTATCAGTATCATGTCAGCTGTATATCAACAGACTATCATTATCATGTCAGCTGCATATCAACAGACTATCAGTATCATGTCAGCTGCATATCAACAGACATCTTTATCATGTCAGCTGTATATCAACAGACTATCAGTATCATGTCAGCTGCATATCAACAGACTATGAGTATCATGTCAGCTGTATATCAACAGACTATCAGTATCATGTCAGCTGCATATCAACAGACTATAAGTATCATGTCAGCTGCATATCCACATACTATCTTTATCATGTCAGCTGTATATCAACAGACTATCAGTACCATGTCAGCTGCATATCAACATACTATCAGTATCATGTCAGCTGCATATCGACAGACATCAGTACCATGTCAGCTGCATATCAACATACTATCAGTATCATGTCAGCTGCATATCAACAGACTATCAGTATCATGTCAGCTGCATATCAACAGACTATCAGTACCATGTCAGCTGCATATCAACAGAATATCAGTATCATGTTCGCTGCATATCAACAGACTATCAGTATCATGTCAGCTGTATATCAACAGACTATCAGTATCATGTCAGCTGTATATCAACAGACTATCAGTATCATGTCAGCTGCATATCAACATACTATCAGTATCATGTCAGCTGCATATCAACAGACATCTTTATCATGTCAGCTGTATATCAACAGACTATCAGTATCATGGCAGCTGCATATCAACAGACTATCAGTATCATGTCAGCTGTATATCAACAGACTATCAGTATCATGTCAGCTGCATATCAACAGACTATAAGTATCATGTCAGCTGCATATCCACATACTATCTTTATCATGTCAGCTGTATATCAACATACTATCAGTATCATGTCAGCTGCATATCGACAGACATCAGTACCATGTCAGCTGCATATCAACAGACTATCAGTATCATGTCAGCTGCATATCAACAGACTATCAGTATCATGTCAGCTAAATGTCAACAGACTATCAGTATCATGTCAGCTGTATATCAACAGACTATCAGTATCATGTCAGCTGTATATCAACAGACTATCAGTATCATGTCAGCTGCATATCAACATACTATCAGTATCATGTCAGCTGCATATCAACAGACTATCAGTATCATGTCAGCTGCATATCAACAGACTATCAGTACCATGTCAGCTGCATATCAACAGAATATCAGTATCATGTTCGCTGCATATCAACAGACTATCAGTATCATGTCAGCTGTATATCAACAGACTATCAGTATCATGTCAGCTGTATATCAACAGACTATCAGTATCATGTCAGCTGCATATCAACAGACTATCAGTATCATGTCAGCTGCATATCAACAGACATCTTTATCATGTCAGCTGTATATCAACAGACTATCAGTATCATGGCAGCTGCATATCAACAGACTATCAGTATCATGTCAGCTGTATATCAACAGACTATCAGTATCATGTCAGCTGCATATCAACAGACTATAAGTATCATGTCAGCTGCATATCCACATACTATCTTTATCATGTCAGCTGTATATCAACATACTATCAGTATCATGTCAGCTGCATATCGACAGACATCAGTACCATGTCAGCTGCATATCAACAGACTATCAGTATCATGTCAGCTGCATATCAACAGACTATCAGTATCATGTCAGCTAAATGTCAACAGACTATCAGTATCATGTCAGCTGTATATCAACAGACTATCAGTATCATGTCAGCTGTATATCAACAGACTATCAGTATCATGTCAGCTGCATATCAACAGACTATCAGTATCATGTCAGCTGCATATCAACAGACATCTTTATCATGTCAGCTGTATATCAACAGACTATCAGTATCATGGCAGCTGCATATCAACAGACTATCAGTATCATGTCAGCTGTATATCAACAGACTATCAGTATCATGTCAGCTGCATATCAACAGACTATAAGTATCATGTCAGCTGCATATCCACATACTATCTTTATCATGTCAGCTGTATATCAACATACTATCAGTATCATGTCAGCTGCATATCGACAGACATCAGTACCATGTCAGCTGCATATCAACAGACTATCAGTATCATGTCAGCTGCATATCAACAGACTATCAGTATCATGTCAGCTAAATGTCAACAGACTATCAGTATCATGTCAGCTGTATATCAACAGACTATCAGTATCATGTCAGCTGCATATCAACAGACTATCAGTATCATGTCAGCTGCATATCAACAGACTATCAGTACCATGTCTGCTGCATATCAACAGACTATCAGTATCATGTCAGCTGTATATCAACAGACTATCAGTATCATGTCAGCTGCATATCAACAGACTATCAGTATCATGTCAGCTGCATATCAACAGACTATCAGTACCATGTCAGCTGTATATCAACAGACTATCAGTATCATGTCAGCTGCATATCAACAGACTATCAGTATCATGTCAGCTGCATATCAACAGACTATCTTTATCATGTCAGCTGTATATCCACATACTATCTTTATCATGTCAGCTGTATATCAACAGACTATCAGTACCATGTCAGCTGCATATCAACATACTATCAGTATCATGTCAGCTGCATATCGACAGACATCAGTACCATGTCAGCTGCATATCAACAGACTATCAGTATCATGTCAGCTGCATATCAACAGACTAATCAGTATCATGTCAGCTGCATATCAACAGACTATCAGTACCATGTCAGCTGCATATCAACAGAATATCAGTATCATGTTCGCTGCATATCAACAGACTATCAGTATCATGTCAGCTGTATATCAACAGACTATCAGTATCATGTCAGCTGCATATCAACAGACTATCAGTATCATGTCAGCTGCATATCAACAGACATCTTTATCATGTCAGCTGTATATCAACAGACTATCAGTATCATGTCAGCTGTATATCAACAGACTATCAGTATCATGTCAGCTGCATATCAACAGACTATCAGTATCATGTCAGCTGTATATCAACAGACTATCAGTATCATGTCAGCTGCATATCAACAGACATCTTTATCATGTCAGCTGTATATCAACAGACTATCAGTATCATGGCAGCTGCATATCAACAGACTATCAGTATCATGTCAGCTGTATATCAACAGACTATCAGTATCATGTCAGCTGCATATCAACAGACTATAAGTATCATGTCAGCTGCATATCCACATACTATCTTTATCATGTCAGCTGTATATCAACATACTATCAGTATCATGTCAGCTGCATATCGACAGACATCAGTACCATGTCAGCTGCATATCAACAGACTATCAGTATCATGTCAGCTGCATATCAACAGACTATCAGTATCATGTCAGCTAAATGTCAACAGACTATCAGTATCATGTCAGCTGTATATCAACAGACTATCAGTATCATGTCAGCTGCATATCAACAGACTATCAGTATCATGTCAGCTGCATATCAACAGACTATCAGTACCATGTCTGCTGCATATCAACAGACTATCAGTATCATGTCAGCTGTATATCAACAGACTATCAGTATCATGTCAGCTGCATATCAACAGACTATCAGTATCATGTCAGCTGCATATCAACAGACTATCAGTACCATGTCAGCTGTATATCAACAGACTATCAGTATCATGTCAGCTGCATATCAACAGACTATCAGTATCATGTCAGCTGCATATCAACAGACTATCTTTATCATGTCAGCTGTATATCCACATACTATCTTTATCATGTCAGCTGTATATCAACAGACTATCAGTACCATGTCAGCTGCATATCAACATACTATCAGTATCATGTCAGCTGCATATCGACAGACATCAGTACCATGTCAGCTGCATATCAACAGACTATCAGTATCATGTCAGCTGCATATCAACAGACTATCAGTATCATGTCAGCTGCATATCAACAGACTATCAGTACCATGTCAGCTGCATATCAACAGAATATCAGTATCATGTTCGCTGCATATCAACAGACTATCAGTATCATGTCAGCTGTATATCAACAGACTATCAGTATCATGTCAGCTGCATATCAACAGACTATCAGTATCATGTCAGCTGCATATCAACAGACATCTTTATCATGTCAGCTGTATATCAACAGACTATCAGTATCATGTCAGCTGTATATCAACAGACTATCAGTATCATGTCAGCTGCATATCAACAGACTATCAGTATCATGTCAGCTGTATATCAACAGACTATCAGTATCATGTCAGCTGCATATCAACAGACTATCAGTACCATGTCAGCTGTATATCAACAGACTATCAGTATCATGTCAGCTGCATATCAACAGACTATCAGTATCATGTAAGCTGCATATCAACAGACTATCAGTATCATGTCAGCTGTATATCAACAGACTATCAGTATCATGTCAGCTGCATATCAACAGACTATCAGTATCATGTCAGCTGCATATCAACAGACTATCAGTATCATGTCAGCTGCATATCAACAGACTATCAGTATCATGTCAGCTGCATATCAACAGACTATCAGTACCATGTCAGCTGCATATCAACACAATATCAGTATCATGTTCGCTGCATATCAACAGACTATCAGTATCATGTCAGCTGTATATCAACAGACTATCAGTATCATGTCAGCTGTATATCAACAGACTATCATTATCATGTCAGCTGCATATCAACAGACTATCAGTATCATGTCAGCTGCATATCAACAGACATCTTTATCATGTCAGCTGTATATCAACAGACTATCAGTATCATGTCAGCTGCATATCAACAGACTATGAGTATCATGTCAGCTGTATATCAACAGACTATCAGTATCATGTCAGCTGCATATCAACAGACTATAAGTATCATGTCAGCTGCATATCCACATAACAGACTATCAGTATCATGTCAGCTGCATATCAACAGACTATCAGTATCATGTCAGCTAAATGTCAACAGACTATCAGTATCATGTCAGCTGTATATCAACAGACTATCAGTATCATGTCAGCTGCATATCAACAGACTATCAGTATCATGTCAGCTGCATATCAACAGACTATCAGTACCATGTCTGCTGCATATCAACAGACTATCAGTATCATGTCAGCTGTATATCAACAGACTATCAGTATCATGTCAGCTGCATATCAACAGACTATCAGTATCATGTCAGCTGCATATCAACAGACTATCAGTACCATGTCAGCTGTATATCAACAGACTATCAGTATCATGTCAGCTGCATATCAACAGACTATCAGTATCATGTCAGCTGCATATCAACAGACTATCTTTATCATGTCAGCTGTATATCCACATACTATCTTTATCATGTCAGCTGTATATCAACAGACTATCAGTACCATGTCAGCTGCATATCAACATACTATCAGTATCATGTCAGCTGCATATCGACAGACATCAGTACCATGTCAGCTGCATATCAACAGACTATCAGTATCATGTCAGCTGCATATCAACAGACTATCAGTATCATGTCAGCTGCATATCAACAGACTATCAGTACCATGTCAGCTGCATATCAACAGAATATCAGTATCATGTTCGCTGCATATCAACAGACTATCAGTATCATGTCAGCTGTATATCAACAGACTATCAGTATCATGTCAGCTGCATATCAACAGACTATCAGTATCATGTCAGCTGCATATCAACAGACATCTTTATCATGTCAGCTGTATATCAACAGACTATCAGTACCATGTCAGCTGTATATCAACAGACTATCAGTATCATGTCAGCTGCATATCAACAGACTATCAGTATCATGTCAGCTGCATATCAACAGACTATCAGTATCATGTCAGCTGCATATCAACAGACTATCAGTACCATGTCAGCTGCATATCAACAGAATATCAGTACCATGTTCGCTGCATATCAACAGACTATCAGTATCATGTCAGCTGTATATCAACAGACTATCAGTATCATGTCAGCTGTATATCAACAGACTATCAGTATCATGTCAGCTGCATATCAACAGACTATCAGTATCATGTCAGCTGCATATCAACAGACATCTTTATCATGTCAGCTGTACATCAACAGACTATCAGTATCATGTCAGCTGTATATCAACAGACTATCAGTATCATGTCAGCTGCATATCAACAGACATCTTTATCATGTCAGCTGCATATCAACAGACTATCAGTATCATGTCAGCTGCATATCAACAGACTATCAGTACCATGTCAGCTGTATATCAACAGACTATCAGTATCATGTCAGCTGCATATCAACAGACTATCAGTATCATGTCAGCTGCATATCAACAGACTATCTTTATCATGTCAGCTGTATATCCACATACTATCTTTATCATGTCAGCTGTATATCAACAGACTATCAGTACCATGTCAGCTGCATATCAACATACTATCAGTATCATGTCAGCTGCATATCGACAGACATCAGTACCATGTCAGCTGCATATCAACAGACTATCAGTATCATGTCAGCTGCATATCAACAGACTATCAGTATCATGTCAGCTGCATATCAACAGACTATCAGTACCATGTCAGCTGCATATCAACAGAATATCAGTATCATGTTCGCTGCATATCAACAGACTATCAGTATCATGTCAGCTGTATATCAACAGACTATCAGTATCATGTCAGCTGCATATCAACAGACTATCAGTATCATGTCAGCTGCATATCAACAGACATCTTTATCATGTCAGCTGTATATCAACAGACTATCAGTATCATGTCAGCTGTATATCAACAGACTATCAGTATCATGTCAGCTGCATATCAACAGACTATCAGTATCATGTCAGCTGTATATCAACAGACTATCAGTATCATGTCAGCTGCATATCAACAGACATCTTTATCATGTCAGCTGTATATCAACAGACTATCAGTATCATGGCAGCTGCATATCAACAGACTATCAGTATCATGTCAGCTGTATATCAACAGACTATCAGTATCATGTCAGCTGCATATCAACAGACTATAAGTATCATGTCAGCTGCATATCCACATACTATCTTTATCATGTCAGCTGTATATCAACATACTATCAGTATCATGTCAGCTGCATATCGACAGACATCAGTACCATGTCAGCTGCATATCAACAGACTATCAGTATCATGTCAGCTGCATATCAACAGACTATCAGTATCATGTCAGCTAAATGTCAACAGACTATCAGTATCATGTCAGCTGTATATCAACAGACTATCAGTATCATGTCAGCTGCATATCAACAGACTATCAGTATCATGTCAGCTGCATATCAACAGACTATCAGTACCATGTCTGCTGCATATCAACAGACTATCAGTATCATGTCAGCTGTATATCAACAGACTATCAGTATCATGTCAGCTGCATATCAACAGACTATCAGTATCATGTCAGCTGCATATCAACAGACTATCAGTACCATGTCAGCTGTATATCAACAGACTATCAGTATCATGTCAGCTGCATATCAACAGACTATCAGTATCATGTCAGCTGCATATCAACAGACTATCTTTATCATGTCAGCTGTATATCCACATACTATCTTTATCATGTCAGCTGTATATCAACAGACTATCAGTACCATGTCAGCTGCATATCAACATACTATCAGTATCATGTCAGCTGCATATCGACAGACATCAGTACCATGTCAGCTGCATATCAACAGACTATCAGTATCATGTCAGCTGCATATCAACAGACTATCAGTATCATGTCAGCTGCATATCAACAGACTATCAGTACCATGTCAGCTGCATATCAACAGAATATCAGTATCATGTTCGCTGCATATCAACAGACTATCAGTATCATGTCAGCTGTATATCAACAGACTATCAGTATCATGTCAGCTGCATATCAACAGACTATCAGTATCATGTCAGCTGCATATCAACAGACATCTTTATCATGTCAGCTGTATATCAACAGACTATCAGTATCATGTCAGCTGTATATCAACAGACTATCAGTATCATGTCAGCTGCATATCAACAGACTATCAGTATCATGTCAGCTGTATATCAACAGACTATCAGTATCATGTCAGCTGCATATCAACAGACTATCAGTACCATGTCAGCTGTATATCAACAGACTATCAGTATCATGTCAGCTGCATATCAACAGACTATCAGTATCATGTAAGCTGCATATCAACAGACTATCAGTATCATGTCAGCTGTATATCAACAGACTATCAGTATCATGTCAGCTGCATATCAACAGACTATCAGTATCATGTCAGCTGCATATCAACAGACTATCAGTATCATGTCAGCTGCATATCAACAGACTATCAGTATCATGTCAGCTGCATATCAACAGACTATCAGTACCATGTCAGCTGCATATCAACAGAATATCAGTATCATGTTCGCTGCATATCAACAGACTATCAGTATCATGTCAGCTGTATATCAACAGACTATCAGTATCATGTCAGCTGTATATCAACAGACTATCATTATCATGTCAGCTGCATATCAACAGACTATCAGTATCATGTCAGCTGCATATCAACAGACATCTTTATCATGTCAGCTGTATATCAACAGACTATCAGTATCATGTCAGCTGCATATCAACAGACTATGAGTATCATGTCAGCTGTATATCAACAGACTATCAGTATCATGTCAGCTGCATATCAACAGACTATAAGTATCATGTCAGCTGCATATCCACATACTATCTTTATCATGTCAGCTGTATATCAACAGACTATCAGTACCATGTCAGCTGCATATCAACATACTATCAGTATCATGTCAGCTGCATATCGACAGACATCAGTACCATGTCAGCTGCATATCAACATACTATCAGTATCATGTCAGCTGCATATCAACAGACTATCAGTATCATGTCAGCTGCATATCAACAGACTATCAGTACCATGTCAGCTGCATATCAACAGAATATCAGTATCATGTTCGCTGCATATCAACAGACTATCAGTATCATGTCAGCTGTATATCAACAGACTATCAGTATCATGTCAGCTGTATATCAACAGACTATCAGTATCATGTCAGCTGCATATCAACAGACTATCAGTATCATGTCAGCTGCATATCAACAGACATCTTTATCATGTCAGCTGTATATCAACAGACTATCAGTATCATGGCAGCTGCATATCAACAGACTATCAGTATCATGTCAGCTGTATATCAACAGACTATCAGTATCATGTCAGCTGCATATCAACAGACTATAAGTATCATGTCAGCTGCATATCCACATACTATCTTTATCATGTCAGCTGTATATCAACATACTATCAGTATCATGTCAGCTGCATATCGACAGACATCAGTACCATGTCAGCTGCATATCAACAGACTATCAGTATCATGTCAGCTGCATATCAACAGACTATCAGTATCATGTCAGCTAAATGTCAACAGACTATCAGTATCATGTCAGCTGTATATCAACAGACTATCAGTATCATGTCAGCTGTATATCAACAGACTATCAGTATCATGTCAGCTGCATATCAACAGACTATCAGTATCATGTCAGCTGCATATCAACAGACATCTTTATCATGTCAGCTGTATATCAACAGACTATCAGTATCATGGCAGCTGCATATCAACAGACTATCAGTATCATGTCAGCTGTATATCAACAGACTATCAGTATCATGTCAGCTGCATATCAACAGACTATAAGTATCATGTCAGCTGCATATCCACATACTATCTTTATCATGTCAGCTGTATATCAACATACTATCAGTATCATGTCAGCTGCATATCGACAGACATCAGTACCATGTCAGCTGCATATCAACAGACTATCAGTATCATGTCAGCTGCATATCAACAGACTATCAGTATCATGTCAGCTAAATGTCAACAGACTATCAGTATCATGTCAGCTGTATATCAACAGACTATCAGTATCATGTCAGCTGCATATCAACAGACTATCAGTATCATGTCAGCTGCATATCAACAGACTATCAGTACCATGTCTGCTGCATATCAACAGACTATCAGTATCATGTCAGCTGTATATCAACAGACTATCAGTATCATGTCAGCTGCATATCAACAGACTATCAGTATCATGTCAGCTGCATATCAACAGACTATCAGTACCATGTCAGCTGTATATCAACAGACTATCAGTATCATGTCAGCTGCATATCAACAGACTATCAGTATCATGTCAGCTGCATATCAACAGACTATCTTTATCATGTCAGCTGTATATCCACATACTATCTTTATCATGTCAGCTGTATATCAACAGACTATCAGTACCATGTCAGCTGCATATCAACATACTATCAGTATCATGTCAGCTGCATATCGACAGACATCAGTACCATGTCAGCTGCATATCAACAGACTATCAGTATCATGTCAGCTGCATATCAACAGACTATCAGTATCATGTCAGCTGCATATCAACAGACTATCAGTACCATGTCAGCTGCATATCAACAGAATATCAGTATCATGTTCGCTGCATATCAACAGACTATCAGTATCATGTCAGCTGTATATCAACAGACTATCAGTATCATGTCAGCTGCATATCAACAGACTATCAGTATCATGTCAGCTGCATATCAACAGACATCTTTATCATGTCAGCTGTATATCAACAGACTATCAGTATCATGTCAGCTGTATATCAACAGACTATCAGTATCATGTCAGCTGCATATCAACAGACTATCAGTATCATGTCAGCTGCATATCAACAGACTATCAGTATCATGTCAGCTGCATATCAACAGACTATCAGTACCATGTCAGCTGCATATCAACAGAATATCAGTACCATGTTCGCTGCATATCAACAGACTATCAGTATCATGTCAGCTGTATATCAACAGACTATCAGTATCATGTCAGCTGTATATCAACAGACTATCAGTATCATGTCAGCTGCATATCAACAGACTATCAGTATCATGTCAGCTGCATATCAACAGACATCTTTATCATGTCAGCTGTACATCAACAGACTATCAGTATCATGTCAGCTGTATATCAACAGACTATCAGTACCATGTCAGCTGCATATCAACAGACTATCAGTATCATGTCAGCTGCATATCAACAGACTATCAGTATCATGTCAGCTGCATATCAACAGACTATCAGTACCATGTCAGCTGCATATCAACAGAATATCAGTATCATGTTCGCTGCATATCAACAGACTATCAGTATCATGTCAGCTGTATATCAACAGACTATCAGTATCATGTCAGCTGTATATCAACAGACTATCAGTATCATGTCAGCTGCATATCAACAGACTATCAGTATCATGTCAGCTGCATATCAACAGACATCTTTATCATGTCAGCTGTATATCAACAGACTATCAGTATCATGTCAGCTGCATATCAACAGACTATCAGTATCATGTCAGCTGCATATCCACATACTATCTTTATCATGTCAGCTGTATATCAACATACTATCAGTATCATGTCAGCTGCATATCGACAGACATCAGTACCATGTCAGCTGCATATCAACAGACTATCAGTATCATGTCAGCTGCATATCAACAGACTATCAGTATCATGTCAGCTAAATGTCAACAGACTATCAGTATCATGTCAGCTGTATATCAACAGACTATCAGTATCATGTCAGCTGCATATCAACAGACTATCAGCATCATGTCAGCTGCATATCAACACACTATCAGTATCATGTCAGCTGTATATCAACAGACTATCAGTACCTTGTCAACTGCATATCAACAGACATTCAGGTTCATGTCAGCTGCATATCAACAGACTATCAGTATCATGTCAGCTAAATGTCAACAGACTATCAGTATCATGTCAGCTGTATATCAACAGACTATCAGTATCATGTCAGCTGCATATCAACAGACTATCAGTATCATGTCAGCTGCATATCAACAGACTATCAGTACCATGTCAACTGCATATCAACAGACTATCAGTATCATGTCAGCTGCATATCAACAGACTATCAGTACCATGTCAGCTGCATATCAACAGACTATCAGTACCATGTCAGCTGCATATCAACAGACTATCAGTATCATGTCAGCTGCATATCAACAGACTATCAGTATCATGTCAGCTGCATATCAACAGACTATCAGTATCATGTCAGCTGTATATCAACAGACTATCAGTACTATGTCAGCTGCATATCAACAGACTATCAGTATCATGTCAGCTGCATATCAACAGACTATCAGTATCATGTCAGCTGCATATCAACAGACTATCAGTACCATGTCAACTGCATATCAACAGACTATCAGTATCATGTCAGCTGCATATCAACAGACTATCAGTATCATGTCAGCTGCATATCAACAGACTATCAGTACCATGTCAGCTGTATATCAACAGACTATCAGTATCATGTCAGCTGCATATCGACAGACATCAGGTTCATGTCAGCTGCATATCAACAGACTATCAGTATCATGTCAGCTGCATATCAACAGACTATCAGTATCATGTCAGCTGCATATCAACAGACTATCAGTATCATGTCAGCTGTATATCAACAGACTATCAGTATCATGTCAGCTGCATATCAACAGACTATCAGTATCATGTCAGCTGCATGTCAACAGACTATCAGTACTTTGCCAATTTCATGTCAACATGAAGTGATCTTGCCTAACAGATTAAATTAAATAACATATTTTTTCCTTAAGCCCAGAGGTGATTGATGCCTCCCTACGTGACATGGCATATTTACATTTACATTTACATTTACATTTAAGTCATTTAGCAGACGCTCTTATCCAGAGCGACTTACAAATTGGTGCATTCACCACCCATGGTTTGGTGTGGAAAGGGCAGCAGTCACAGAGCCAACCGATTGTCGACACCAAATCCTGATCATCTTTAATTCTGTTATAACAGAACCCACACCTGAGAAGGGTACCTAACAGAATAACTCAACAGACAAAAGAACAGCAACAATGTTTAAGTTAATTAAGCACCTCTGTGCTTCCCTATGTGACAAGACATTATTTCACTCAGTGGTTTTGTTCAGAAACGGCAGCAGCCATAGAAGGAGCAATCCTACATTCTGCTTCTATCTGAGTGGGGGGTCAAGCTGCTGTCTGCCTGTCTGCACGTCCACCCTGGCCTTTAGAGACTGATCTGATGGGGAAGCTCTGCGGCTGGATCTGAGAGACAAGAGCGAAGAAGGGCTTGAGGGAAGAAGGGCTGGAAGACTGGAGGGAGGGATGGAGGAAGGGAGGGAGGGACAGGGAGGGGGTGGTAGGGAGAGAGGGTGAATGATAGAGAGAGATAGAAGGGCCTCATACTTCCCGCCCGTGACTTCCAGTACGAGGACAGAGGTCACTAAAACACTTGCGTGCAAAAACCTGATTTAATCAGCTTATTTTCTTTAAAATACAATACTACAGTACATTCACATTCCTCTGTATTCAATAGTTGTATTATTTGACAACTGTGCTGTCACAAAACAAATACAGAGACAACTGTTTGGCCAACATGTCAAAATGAATGGAAAACAACTAAGTCTTCAGATCCAGGAGCTGTGTTGTCATGGAAGTCATTTTAAACATGAACTGATGTGCCTGGCCAGCTGCTCTGTACTGCTATCTACGGTAATGAACCTCGCCTACATCTTCCAGTGTGTTTTCACAGCACAAAATAAACAGAGCAGATTGTTAGTCTCCGATTCCATCCCAGCTCTCCATACCCCAGTGAATCTCAATATTAGTTTTTATTTTCCTTTGTTTGGAAGAAGAAGAAAGAAGGTGATTTAGTTGGCTCATTTTCAGAGGATGCAAAGAACGCACATTGTCTGTGTCCCAAACAGTACCCTGTTCCCTATATACTGTGGTGCACTAATTCCTATAATCCCTGTTCAAATTTAGTGGACTATGTAGAGAATACATGTAGGGTGGCATTCGGGACACAGAGTTGTTGCAACGACTTTAGTGAGGCAATGTTTTTATAGGGGGTATAGGTTATACAATGGATGAGGCAATGCTTTTATAATGGGTGTAGGTTATTCAATGGATGAGGCAATGCTTTTATAGTGGGTGTAGGTTATACAATGGATGAGGAAATGCTGTTATAGGAGGTGTAGGTTATACATTGGATGAGGCAATGCTGTTATATGGGGGTTTAGGTTATACGATGGATGAGGCAATACTTTTATAGGGGGTGTAGGTTATAAAGTGGATGAGGCAATACTTTTATAGGGGGTGTAGGTTATACAATGGATGAGGCAATACTTTTATAGGGGGTGTAGGTTATAAAGTGGATGAGGCAATACTTTTATAGGGGGTGTAGGTTATACAATGGATGAGGCAATACTTTTATAGGGGGTGTAGGTTATACAATGGATGAGGCAATACTTTTATAGGGGGTGTAGGTTATAAAGTGGATGAGGCAATACTTTTATAGGGGGTGTAGGTTATACAATGGATGAGGCAATGCTGTTATGGGTATAGGTTATACAATGGATGAGGCAATGCTGTTATAGGGGTTATAGGTTATACAATGGATGAGGCAATGCTTTTATGGGGGGTGTAGGTTAAACAATGGATGAGGCAATGCTGTTATAGGGGTGTAGGTTATACAATGGATGAGGCAATGCTTTTATAAGGGGTGTAGGTTATACAATTGATGAGGCAATGTCTCCTGTGTTACCAACAGAGGAGTCAACTGCTGGGAGGAACACATTGATTGAATTCAACTTTGAAATATAATTGCATTTAACATTTAAACATGACTTATCCCATTGTAACTGCGCAATGCAATAACATATCTGTGGCTTTGTTTTTTTCCGAATAAAATTACATTTGTTTTATTCTATTTAGAATTTACCTGCAAATCAGGCTTGATGTCATCCATTAATAAAAGTCCATGTCTAAATATTTTACATTTACATTTTAGTCATTCAGCAGACGCTCTTATCTAGAACAACGTACAGATAGTGCATTCACCTTAAGATAGCTAGGTGGGACAACAACATTTCTCCATCATATTAGGTACATTTTTCATCAACAAAGCAGCTATCAGCAAATGGGATGAAGTAAGGATAGGATGGGGGTGGGATATGATGGAGTGGGTATGGGATGGGGATGGGAAAGGATGGAGTGGGGATTGAATGGGATGGGGTGGGGATGGAGTGGGGATGGGGTTGGGATGGGGATGGGAATGGGAATGGGATGGAGTGAGGATGGGATGGGATGGAGTGGTTGATGGGATGGGGATGGGATGGAGTAGGGGAAGGATGGGATGGGGATGGGATAGGATGGAGTAGGGATGGGATAGGGATGAAGTAGGGATGGAGTTGGGATGAAGTGGTGATGAAGTGGGGATGAAGTGGTGATGAAGTGGGGATGGAGTGGGAATGAAGCGGAGATGAAGTAGGGTTGGAGTTGAGATAAAGTGGGGATGAAGTGGTGATGAAGTGGGGATGGAGTTGGGATGAAGTGGGGATGAAGTTTGGATGGAGTGGGAATGAAGTGGGGATGAAGTGGGGATGTAGTAGGGTTGGATTGTCCAAAAGCATGGGGATGAAGTGGTGATGAAGTGGGGATGGAGTTGGGATGAAGTGGGGATGAAGTTTGGATGGAGTGGGAATGAAGTGGGGATGAAGTGGGGATGTAGTAGGGTTGGATTGTCCAAAAGCATGGGGATGAAGTGGGGATGGAGTGGGTATGAAGTAGGGTTGGAGTGGGGATGAAGTGGGGATGGAGTGGGGACGGAGATGGGACGAAGTGGGGATGAAGTTTGGATGGAGTGGGAATGAAGTGGGGATGGAGTGGGGATGAAGTAGGGTTGGAGTGGGGATGAAGTGGGGATGGAGTGGGGACGGAGATGGGACGAAGTGGGGATGAAGTTTGGATGGAGTGGGAATGAAGTGGGGATGAAGTGGGGTTGGATTGTCCAAAAGCATGGGGATGAAGTGGGGATGGAGTGGGGATGAAGTGGGGATGGAGTGGGGATGAAGTGGGGATGAAGTAGGGTTGGAGTGGGGATGAAGTGGGGATGGAGTGGGGATGAAGTGGTGATGAAGTGGGGATGAAGTGGGGATGGAGTGGGGATAGAGTGGGGATGAAGTGGGGATGGAGTGGGGATGAAGTGGGTTGGAGCGGTGAGGAAGTGGGGATGGGTGGGGATGGAGTGGGGACGAAGACGGGACAAAGTGGGGATGAAGTTTGGATGAAGTGGGGATGGAGTGGGGATAGAGTGGGGATGAAGTGGGGATGGAGTGGAGATGGAGATGGGGATGGAGTGGGGAAAGGATAGGATGGATTGGGGATGGAGTGGGGATGGGATGGAGTGGTTGATGGGATGGGATAGGATGGAATGGGGTTGAGGATGGGATGGGATGGGAATGGGGTTGGAATGGGAAAGGGATGGAGTGGAGATTGGATGGAGTGGGGACGGAGTGGGGACGGAGACAGGACGAAGTGGGGATGAAGTTTGGATGAAGTCGGGATGAAGTGGGGATGGAGTGGGGATAGAGTGGGGATGGAGATGGGATGGAGTGGGGATGGGATGGAGTGGGGATGGGATGGGGTTGGAGTGGGGATGTGATGGGGAAGGGATAGGATGGAGTGAGGATGAGGATGGGATGGGAATGGAGTGGGGATGGGATGGGGAAAGGATAGGATGGAGTGAGGATGGGGATGGGGTGGGGTGGGGATGGGGATGAGTGGGGATGGGGTGGAGTGGGGATGGGGTGGGGATGAGATAGGATGGAGTAGGGATTGGATGGGGATGGGATGGAGTGGGATGAGATGGAGTGGAGTGGGGATGGGGATGGGATGGGGATGGGATGGAGTGGGGATGGGATGGGGATGGGATTGGGATGGGATGGAGTGGTAATGGGATGGGATGCTGTGGGATGGGATGGAGTGGGGATGGGATGGAGTGGGGATGGTATGGAGTGGGGATGGGGTGGGGATGGGGATTGGATAGGGATGGGATGGGATGAAGTGAAGTGAAGATGGGATCGGATGGGATAGGATGGAGTGGGGATGGAGTGGGGATGGGATGGGGAGGAGTGGTTGATGGGAATGAAATTGGAGGAGGTAGGGATGAGATGGGGATGGGGATGGGAATGGAATGGGATGGAGTGGAGATGGGATGGAGTGGGATGGGATGGAGTGGGGATGGGATGAGGATGGGATGGAATGGAGTGAAGAAGAGAATGGGGATTGTATGGAGTGGGGATGGGGTGGGATGGGAATGGTAAGGAGTGGTGATGGGGATGGGATGGAGTGGGGATGGAGTGGGGATGGGATGTGTTTGGGATGGAGTGGGGATGATGTGGGGATGGGGATGGAATGGGGATGGAGTGGGGATGGGATAGGATGGATTGGGGATGGACTGGGGATGGGATGGAGTGGTTGATGGGATGGGGATGGGATAGGATGGAGTGGGATGAGGATGGGATGGGATGGGAATGGGGTTGGAATGGGAATGGGATGGAGTGCAGTGGAGATGGGATGGGATGGTGTGGGGATGGGATGGAGTGGGATGGGATGGGATGGGATGGGTATGGGATGGGTATGGGGATGGGATGGGATGGGGTTGAGATGGAATGGGAATAGGATGGGATGGAGTGGGGATTGAGAGGGGATATGATGGGATGGGATGGAGTGGGGATGGGATGCGGATATGATGATGATGTGAATGGAATGGGATGGAGTGGGAATGGGATGGGATGGAGTCGGATTGGATTGGATGGAGTGGGGATGGGATGGGATGGGGATGGAGTTGTGATGGGGATGCGATGGAGTGGGGATGGGATGGGATGGAGTGGGGATGGTATGGACTGGGGATGGGATGGGGACGGGATGGAAGGGGGATTTGGGATGAGATTGGATGGAGTGGGGATGGGGATGGGATGGAATGGGGATAGGATGTGGTGGAGTTGGGATGGGATTGGAATTGAGAGGGGATATAATGGGATGGGATGGAGTGGGGATGGGATGGGGATTGGATGGTGATGTGAATGGCATGGGACGGATTGGGAATGGGATGGGATGGAGTGGGATGGGATGGAGTGGGGATCGGATGGGGTGGAGTGGGGATGGGATGAGGATAGAGTGGTGATATTGGAGCGGGGATGGGATGGGCTGGAGTGGGGAGGGTATGGAGTGGAGATGGGGATGGGATGGAATGGGGATTTGGATTGAGATGGGATGCAATGTAGTGAGGATAGGAATGGGAATGGGAATGGGATGGGGAGAGTATGGGTTAGGATGGAGTGGGGATGGGATGGGATAGGATTTAGTGGGGATGAGATGGGGATGGGGATGCGGATGGTAATGGGATGGGATGGAGTGGGGATGGAATGGGGAGTGGGATGGGGTGGAGTGGGGATTGGATGGGGATGGGGATGGGATGGGGATGGGGATGGGGATGGGGATGGGGATGGGGATGGGATGGGATGGGATCGACTGGGATGGGATGGAGTGGGGATGGGATGGGATGGGTTGGGGATGGGGATGGGATGGGATGGGGATTGAGAGGGGATATAATGGGATGGAGTGGAGTGGGGATGGGATGGGGATGTGATGGTGATGTGAATGGCATGGGATGCAGTGGGAATGGGATGGGATGGAGTGGGATGGGATGGTATGGGTATGGGATGGGTATGGGGATGGGATGGGATGGGATGGGATGGGATGGGGTTGAGATGGAATGGGAATAGGATGGGATGGAGTGGGGATTTTATGGGGATTGAGAGGGGATATGATGGGATGGGATGGAGTGGGGATGGGATGGGATGGGGATATGATGATGATGTGAATGGAATGGCATGCAGTGGGGATGGGATGGGATGGGTATGGGATGGGTATGGGGATGGGATGGGATGGGGTTGAGATGGGGATGGGGATGGGATGGGATGGGGTTGAGATGGAATGGGAATAGGATGGGATGGAGTGGGGATAGGATGGGGATGGAGTGATGATGGGGATGCGATGGAGTGGGTAGGGGATGGGATGGAGTGGGGATGGTATGGAGTGGGGATAGGGATGGTGATAGGATGGGGATTGGTTTGGGGATGTGATTGTATGGGGATTTGGATGGAGATGGGATGCTATGTAGTGAGGATAGGGATGGGGATGAGATGGGGATGGGATGGGATGGAGTGGGGATGTGATGGAGTGGGATGGGATGGGATGGAGTGGGGATTGGATGGGGATAAGGATGGAATGGGAATGGGAATGGGGATGAGGATGTTCACCCACGACTGCGTGGCCATGCACGCCTCCAACTCAATCATCAAGTTTGCGGACGACACTACAGTGGTAGGCTTGATTACCAACAACGACGAGACGGCCTACAGGGAGGAGGTGAGGGTCCTCGGAGTGTGGTGTCAGGAAAATAACCTCACACTCAACGTCAACAAAACAAAGGAGATGATTGTGGACTTCAGGAAACAGCAGAGGGAGCACCCCCCTATCCACATCGACGGGACAGTAGTGGAGAAGGTGGAAAGTTTTAAGTTCCTCTGTGTACACATCACGGACAAACTGAATTGGTCCACCCACACAGACAGCGTTGTGAAGAAGGAGCAGCAGCGCCTCTTCAACCTCAGGAGGCTGAAGAAATTCGGCTTGTCACCAAAAGAACTCACAAACTTCTACAGATGCACAATCGAGAGCATCCTGTCGGGCTGTATCACCGCCTGGTAAGGCAACTGCACCGCCCACAACCGTAAGGCTCTCCAGAAGGTAGTGAGGTCTGCACAACGCATCACCGGGGGCAAACTACCTGCCCTCCAGGACACCTACACCACCCGATGTCACAGGAAGGCCATAAAGATCATCAAGGACAACAACCACCCGAGCCACTGCCTGTTCACCCCGCTATCATCCAGAAGGCGAGGTCAGTACAGGTGCATCAAAGCAGGGACCGAGAGTCTGAAAAACAGATTCTATCTCAAGGCCATCAGACTGTTAAACAGCCACCACTAACATTTAGTGGCCGCTGCCAACATACTGACTCAACTCCAGCCACTTCAATAATGGGAATTGATGGAAATTATGTAAAAATGTATCACTAGCCACTTTAAACAATGCCACTTAATATAATGTTTACATACCCTACATTACTCATCTCATATGTAGATGTATATACTGTACTCTATATCATCTACTGCATCTTGCCATCTTTATGTAATACATGTATCACTAGCCACTTTAAACTATGCCACTTTATGTTTATATACCCTACATTACTCATCTCATATGTATAGACTGTACTCTATACCATCTACTGCATCTTGCCTATGCCGTTCTGTACCATCACTCATTCATATATCTTTATGTACATATTCTTTATCCATTTACACTTGTGTGTATAAGGTAGTAGTTGTGGAATTGTTAGGTTAGATTACTTGTTGGTTATTACTGTATTGTCGGAACTAGAAGCACAAGCATTTCGCTACACTCGCATTAACATCTGCTAACCATGTGTATGTGACAAATAAATTTGATTTGATTTGGATGGGATGGAGTGGGGATGGGATGGAGTGGGGATGGGATGGAATGGGGAGGGGATGGGATTGTATGGAGTGGGGATGGGATGGAGTGGTGTTGGGGATAGATTGGCGATGGGGAAGGAGTGAGGATGGGATGCAGTGAGGATGGGGATGGGATGGGGTAGGATGAGGTGGGGATGGAGTGGGGAGCGGATGGGGTGGCGTTGTTGATGGAATGGAGGTAAGATAGGATGGAGTTGGGATGGGATGGGCATGGGGATGAGGTATTGGATGGGATGGGAATGGGATAGGTTGGAGTGGAATGGGAAGGATTGGGCATGGGATGGGGATGGAATGGGGATGGGATGTACTGGAGTGGTGATGGGATGAGGATGGGATGGGATTGGGAGGGATGGAGTGGGGGTGGTATGGGAGGGAGTGGGGATGGGATGGGGATGGAGTGGGGATGGAGTGGGGATGGAGTGGGGATGGGATGGATTGGTTGATGGGATGGGGATGGGATATTGTGATGATGGGGATGGGAATGGGACAGGGATGGAGTAGGGATGAGATGGGATGGGGATGGGGATGGGGGTTGGGGGTTGGGGGTTGGGATTTGGATGGGATTGAGATGGGATGGAGTGAGGATGGGATGGGATGGAGTGGGGATGGGATGGGGATGGGATAGGATGGAGTGGTTAATTGGATTTGGATGAGAAAGGTTGGAGTGGGGATGCGGTATTGGATGGGATGGGAATGGGATAGGTTGGAGTGGGATGGGATGGATTGGGGATGGGATGGGGTTGGGATGGGGATGGGATGGACTGGAGTGGGGATGGGATGGGGATGGGATGGGATTGGGAGGGATGGAGTGGGGGTGGTATGTGAGGGAGTGGGGATGGGTTGGGATGGAGTGGGGATGGGATGGGGATGGGGATGGAGTGGGGATGGGATGGATTGGTTGATGGGATGGGGATGGGATATTGTGAAGATGGGGATGGGAATGGGACAGGGATGGAGTAGGGATGGGATGGGATGGGGATGGGGATGGGGATGGGGATGGGGATGGGGATGGGGTTGGGATTTGGATGGCTTGGGATTGGGATGGGATGGGATGGAGTGAGGATGGGATGGGGATGGGATAGGATGGAAGTGGGGATGGAGTGGGGAAGGGATGGGATGGAGTGGTTAATTGGATTTGGATGAGAAAGATTGGAGTGGGATGAGATGGGAATGGGATGAGATGGGATGGGATAGGAAGAAGTGGGGATGGATTGGGGATGAGATGGGATGGGATGTTGTGAGGATGGTGATAGGAATGGGACAGGGATGGAGTGGGGATGGGGTGGGGATGGGGATGGGGATCGGATTGAGTGGGGATGGGGATGGAATGGGATGGAGAGGGATGGAATGGAGTGGGGATGTGATGGGATGGAGATGGGGATGGGGAAGGAATGGGATGGAGAGGGATGGAATGGAGTGGGGATGGGATTGGATGTTGTGAGGATGGGGATGGGAATGGGAATGGGATGCGATGGGGATGGAGTGGGGATTGATTTTGGATGGGATGGGATGGGCTGGGATGAGATGAGATGGAGTGGGGATAGTATGGAGTGGGGATGGGGATGGGAATGGAGTGGGGATGGGATTGGATGTTGTGAGGATGGGGATGGGAATGGGACAGGGATGGAGTGGGAATGGGATGGGGATGGGATTGGGATGGGATGGTTTGGGGGTGGTATGGGATGGAGTGGGGATGGGTTGGGGATGTGATGGGATGGGATAGGTTGCAGTTGGGATGGAGTTGGGATGGGATGGGATGGAGTGGTTGATGGGATGGGGATGGGGATTGAGATAGGATGGGATGTGGTGAGGATGGGGATGGGAATGGGATGGGGAAGGAGTTGTGTTGGGATTTGGATGGGGATGGGATTAGATGAAGTGGGGGTGGGATGGGATTGGATTGGATGGAGTGGGGATGGGATGGGGATGGTATAGGATGGAGTGGGATGGGATGGGGATGGGATTAAATGGGATAGGATGGAGTGGGGAATGGATGGGATGGTGTGGTTGATGGGATTTGGATGGGAAAGGATGAAGTGGGGATGAGATGGGAATGGGATGGGGATGTGATTGGGATGGGATGGAGTGGTGATGGGATGGGGATGGGGATTGGGATGGGGATGGGATGGAGTGGGGATGTGGATGGTATGGGATGGAGTAGGGATGGGATGGAGTGGGGGTGGTATGGGATGGAGTGGGGATGGGGTGGGATGGAGTGGAGATGGGATGGGGATGTGATGGAATGGGATAGGATGGAGTGGGGATGGAGTGGGGAAGTGATGGGATGGAGAGAGGGGTAATTGGATTTGGATGGGAAAGGTTGGAGTGGGGATGAGATGGAAATGGGATGGGGATGTGATTGGGATGGAGATGGATGGGATGGAGTGGTGATGGGATGGGGATGGTATTGGATGGGGATGGGATGGAATGGGGATGGGGATGGGGATGGGATGGGGATGGGATGGGGATTGGGATGGGTTGGGGATGTAGTGGATGTGGGCTGGGGAAGGGGAAGGGATAGGATAGGATGGAGTGGAGATGGATGGGATGGTGTGGTTGATGGGAGTTGGATGGGAAAGGATGAAGTGGGGGTGAGATGGGGATGGGATGGGGATGTGATTGGGATGGGATGGATTGGTGATGGGATGGGGATTGGGATGGGGATGGGATGGGGTGGGGATGGGGTGGGGATGTGGATGGGATGGGATGGAGTGGGATGGGATGGAGTGGGGAAGGGGATGGGGATGGGATGGGGATGGAGAAGCGATAGGATGGGATAGGATGGAGTGGGGATGGGATGGGATGGAGTGGTTGATGGGATGGGGATGGAATAGGATGGAGTGGGGATGGGGATTGGATTGAGTGGGGATGGGATGGATTGGGGATGGTGTGGAGTGGGGATGGGATGGGGATCGGGATGGAATTTGGATTGGTTGGGATTGGGATGGGATGGAGTGTGGGTGGAATGGGATGGAGTGGGGATGGGGTGGGATGGAGTGGGGATGGGATGGGGATGTGATGGAATGGGATAGGATGGAGTGGGGAAGAAATGGGATGGAGTGGTTGATTGGATTTGGATGGGAAAGGTTGGAGTGGGGATGAGATGGAAATGGGATGGGGATGTGATTGGGATGGGAAGGAGAGGGAATGGGATGGGATGGAGATGGATGGGATGGAGTGGTGATGGGATGGGGATGGTATTGGATGGGGATGGGATGGAGTGGGGATGGAGTGGGGATGGGAATGGGGATGGGGATGTGGAGGAGGATGGGGATGGTATGGGGATTGGGATGGGTTGGGGATGTAGTGGATGTGGGCTGGGGAAGGGATGGGATAGGATGGAGTGGAGATGGGATCGGATGGGATAGGATGGAGTGGGGATGATATGGGGATGGGGATGGGATGGGATGGGATGGGGATGGGGTTGGGTTTGGGTTTGGGAACGGAATGGGATGGGATGGAGGGGAGATGGGATGGGATGGAGTGGGATGAGATAGAGTGGGGATGGTATGGGGATGGGATGGGATGGGGATGGGGATGAGATGGGATGGAGTGGGGATGCGGATGGGGATGGGGATGGGATGGAATGGGGTTAGAATGGGATGTAGTCGGGATGGGATGGGGATGGAGAGGGGATGGGATGGGATGGGATGCAGTGGGATGGTATAGAGTGGTGATGGGATGGGATGGGATGGAGTGGGAAAGGATGGAGAGGGGATGAAATGGAAATGGGATGGGTATGGGATGGGATTGGATGGGATGGAGTGGGAATGGGATGGGATGCAGTGGGATGGGATAGAGTGGTGATGGGATGGGGGGGATGGGGATGGGGATGGGATTGGATGGGATGTTGTGAAGATGGGGATGAGATTTGGATGAGGATGGGAAGGGATTGGATGGAGTGGGGATTAATGGGATGGATTGGGGATGCGATGGACTGGGGATGGGATGGGATGGGGATTTGGATGGAGATGGAATGCGAAATAGTGAGGATAGGGATGGGAATGGGATTGGGATCAAATCAAATCAAATCAAATTTTATTAGTCACATACACATGGTTAGCAGATGTTAATGCGAGTGTAGCGAAATGCTTGTGCTTCTAGTTCCGACAATGCAGTAATAACCAACAGTAATTTAACCTAACAATTCCACAACTACTACCTTACACACACACACAAGTGTAAAGGGATAAAGAATATGTACATAAAGATATATGAATGAGTGGTGGTACAGAACGGCATGGCAGATGCAGTAGATGGTATAGAGTACGGTATATACATATGAGATGAGTACTGTAGGGTATGTAAACATAAAGTGGCATAGTTTAAAGTGGCTAGTGGTACATGTATTACATAAAGATGGCAAGATGCAGTAGATGATATAGAGTACAGTATATACATATGAGATGGGTAATGTAGGGTATGTAAACATTGTATTAAGTGGCATTGTTTAAAGTGGCTAGTGGTACATTTTTACATAATTTCCATCAATTCCCATTTTTAAAGTGGCTGGAGTTGAGTCAGTATGTTGGCAGCGGCCGCTAAATGTTAGTGGTGGCTGTTTAACAGTCTGATGGCCTTGAGATAGAAGCTGTTTTTCAGTCTCTCGGTCCCTGCTTTGATGCACCTGTACTGACCTCGCCTTCTGGATGATAGCGGGGTGAACAGGCAGTGGCTTGGGTGGTTGTTGTCCTTGATGATCTTTATGGCCTTCCTGTGACATCGGGTGGTGTAGGTGTCCTGGAGGGCAGGTAGTTTGCCCCTGGTGATGCGTTCTGCAGACCTCACTACCCTCTGGAGAGCCTTACGGTTGTGGGCGGAGCAGTTGCCGTACCAGGCGGTGATACAGCCCGACAGGATGCTCTCGATTGTGCATCTGTAGAAGTTTGTGAGTGCTTTTGGTGACAAGCCAAATTTCTTCAGCCTCCTGAGGTTGAAGAGGCGCTGCTGCGCCTTCTTCACAACGCTGTCTGTGTGGGTGGACCAATTCAGTTTGTCCGTGATGTGTACACCGAGGAACTTAAAACTTTCCACCTTCTCCACTACTGACCCGTCGATGTGGATAGGGGGGTGCTCCCTCTGCTGTTTCCTGAAGTCCACAATCATCTCCTTTGTTTTGTTGACGTTGAGTGTGAGGTTATTTTCCTGACACCACCCTCCGAGGGCCCTCACCTCCTCCCTGTAGGCCGTCTCGTCGTTGTTGGTAATCAAGCCTACCACTGTAGTGTCATCCGCAAACCTGATGATTGAGTTGGAGGCGTGCATGGCCACGCAGTCGTGGGTGAACAGGGAGTACAGGAGAGGGCTCAGAACGCACCCTTGTGGGGCCCCAGTGTTGAGGATCAGCGGGGTGGAGATGTTGTTACCTACCCTCACCACCTGGGGGCGGCCCGTCAGGAAGTCCAGGACCCAGTTGCACAGGGCGGGGTCGAGACCCAGGGTCTCGAGCTTGATGACGAGTTTGGAGGGTACTATGGTGTTAAATGCTGAGCTGTAATCGATGAACAGCATTCTCACATGGGTATTCCTCTTGTCCAGATGGGTTAGGGCAGTGTGCAGTGTGGTTGCGATTGCGTCGTCTGTGGACCTATTGGGTCGGTAAGCAAATTGGAGTGGGTCTAGGGTGTCCGGTAGGGTGGAGGTGATATGGTCCTTGACTAGTCTCTCAAAGCACTTCATGATGACGGAAGTGAGTGCTACGGGGCGGTAGTCGTTTAGCTCAGTTACCTTAGCTTTCTTGGGAACAGGAACAATGGTGGCCCTCTTGAAGCATGTGGGAACAGCAGACTGGGATAAGGATTGATTGAATATGTCCGTAAACACACCAGCCAGCTGGTCTGCGCATGCTCTGAGGACGCGGCTGGGAATGCCGTCTGGGCCTGCAGCCTTGCGAGGGTTAACACGTTTAAATGTTTTACTCACCTCGGCTGCAGTGAAGGAGAGCCCGCAGGTTTTGGTAGGGGGCCGTGTCAGTGGCACTGTATTGTCCTCAAAGCGGGCAAAAAAGTTGTTTAGCCTGTCTGGGAGCAAGACATCCTGGTCCGCGACGGGGCTGGTTTTCTTTTTGTAATCCGTGATTGACTGTAGACCCTGCCACATACCTCTTGTGTCTGAGCTGTTGAATTGCGACTCGATTTTGTCTCTGTACTGAGACTTAGCCTGTTTGATTGCCTTGCGGAGAGAATAGCTACACTGTTTGTATTCGGTCATGCTTCCGGTCACCTTGCCCTGGTTAAAAGCAGTGGTTCGCGCTTTCAGTTTCACGCGAATGCTGCCGTCAATCCACGGTTTCTGGTTTGGGAATGTTTTTATCGTTGCTGTGGGTACGACATCGTCAAGGCACTTCCTAATGAACTCGCTCACCGAATCAGCATATTCGTCAATATTGTTGTTGGACGCGATGCGGAACATATTCCAATCCGCGTGATCGAAGCAGTCTTGAAGCGTGGATTCAGATTGGTTGGACCAGCGTTGAACAGACCTGAGCGCGGGAGCTTGTTGTTTGAGTTTCTGTTTGTAGGCTGGAATCAACAAAATGGAGTAACGTGGTCCAGTGCTTTGCCTTCCACCCGATACAGTGGGTCTGGTCCCGGCCGGAGGGCCTTATAAGCCTCGCGGAAATTAGTATAACAATGTGGTCTAGTGTGTTTCCAGCCCTCGGTAGACGGACACATCGATACTCCGCTCGATAGCATACTATTTGGCGATGTTTTGTTTCTTGACGATTAGCCTTGTTAAAATCCCCAGCTACGGATAGAATGCCAGAGAGACCTCAGGGATTGCAATGTGGTTTCCAGTTTACGGAAACATGGCTAGCTCAAGGGACGCTAACGGAGTTCGTTGCAGGGCCATCTGATGTCGTCATGCATTGCGCGGGCGGAATATATACGGCTGTGATTATGATTAGAAGAGAATTCCCTTGGTAGATAATGCGGTCGACATTATGATTGATGAGGAGTGGTCTAGATCAGCGTGAACAGACATGACTTGAGTTCCTGTCGTGTCTGTTCATGATGATCTACACCACTTCTCGTTAATCATAAGGCATACCCCCCCGCCCCTCTTCTTACCGGAAAGATGTTTGTTTCTGTCGGCGCGATGCATGAAGAAACCAGCTGGCTGCACCGACTCCGTTAGCGTCCCTTGAGTTAGCCATGTTTCCGTGAAGCAGAGCACGTTGCACTCCCTGATGTCTCTCTGGAATGCTACCCGTGCTCGGATTTCATCAACCTTATTGTCAAGAGACTGGACATTGGCGAGTAGTATGCTAGGGAGTGGAGCGCGATGTGCCCGTCTACCGAAGCCTGGAACAACACGAGACCGCCTCGTTTTCCCCTTTTTCGGCGTCGCACAGGGTCGCCGGCTGGGATCAGATCCATTGTATTGGGTGGAAGGCAAAACACTGGATCCGTTTCGGGAAAGTCATATTCCTGGTAGGAACGATGATGAGTTGACGTTAATCGTATATTCAGTAGTTCCTCCCGACTGTATGTAATGAAACCTAAGATTACCTGGGGTACCGATGTAAGAAATAACACGTAAAAAAACAAAATACTGCATATTTTCCAAGGAACGCGAAGCGAGGCGGCCATCTCTTTTCGGCGCCGGAAGTCGGCTGGGGATGGGATGGGGAGGGTAAGGGATAGGATGGAGTGGGGATGAGATGGGGATGGGGATGAGGTTGTAGATGGGATGGGAATGGGATGGGATGGAGGAGGGATGGGATGGAGTGGGATGGGATGGATTGGGGATGGGATGGGATGGAATGGGATGGGATGTAGTGAGGAAGGGGATAGGAATGGGACAGTGATGGAGTGGGGTGGGATGGGGATGGGATGGGATCGGGATGTGATGGAGTGAGGTTGGTATGGAATGGGGATGGGATGAGTGGGAATGGCATGGGATGGGGATGGGGATGTGGATGGGGATGGGATAGGATGGAGTGTAGATGAAATGGGGATGTGATGGGATGGGATAGGATGGAGTGGGGATGGAGTGAGGATGGGTTGGAATGGGAAAGGATGAAGTGGGGGTGAGATGGGGATGGGGATGGGGATGGGATTGGATGGGATGTTGTGAAGATGGGGATGAGATTTGGATGAGGATGGGAAGGGATTGGATGGAGTGGGGATTAATGGGATGGATTGGGGATGCGATGGACTGGGGATGGGATGGGATGGGGATTGGATGGGATGGGGATTTGGATGGAGATGGAATGCGAAATAGTGAGGATAGGGATGGGAATGGGATTGGGATGGGGCTGGGGATGGGATGGGGAGGGTAAGGGATAGGATGGAGTGGGGATGAGATGGGGATGGGGATGGGGTTGTAGATGGGATGGGAATGGGATGGGATGGAGGAGGGATGGGATGGAGTGGGATGGGATGGATTGGGGATGGGATGGGATGGAATGGGATGGGATGTATTGAGGAGGGGGATAGGAATGGGACAGTGATGGAGTGGGGTGGGATGGGGATGGGATGGGATGGGGATGTGATGGAGTGAGGTTGGTATGGAATGGGGATGGGCTGAGTGGGAATGGCATGGGATGGGGATGGGGATGGGGATGTGGATGGGGATGGGATAGGATGGAGTGTAGATGGAATGTGGATGTGATGGGATGGGATAGGATGGAGTGGGGATGGAGTGAGGATGGGTTGGAATGGGAAAGGATGAAGTGGGGGTGAGATGGGGATTGGAATGGGATGGGAATGGGATGGGATGGAGTGGGGATGTGATGGGGATGGGGATGGGATGGAGTGGGGATGGGGATGGGGATTTGGATGGGATAGAGTGAGGATGGGATGGGATGGGGATGGAAATGGGAATGGGATGATGATGGGATGGGATCGGTAGGGGATGGGATGGGTAGAGGATGGAGATGGAGTTGGGATGGATTGGGATGAGTGGGTATGGGACGGAGTGGGGATGGGATGGGATGGAGTGGTGATGGTATGGGGAAGGTATAGGATGGAGTGTGAATTGGATGGGGATGTGATGGAATGGGATAGGATGGAGTGGGAATGGAGTTTGGAAGTGATGGGATGAAGTGGTTGATTGGATTTGGATGGGAAAGGTTGGAGTGGGGATGAGATGGACATGGGTATGGGGATATGATTGGGATGGAATGGAGTGGGAATGGAATGGGATAGACTGGGATGGGATGGAGTGGTGATGGAATGGGATGGGGATGGGGATGGGAATGGGATTGGACGGTGATGGGATGGAGTGGGGATGGGATGGGATGGAGTGGGGATGGGATGGAGTGGGAATGGAAATGGGGATGGGGATGGGGATGGGGATGGGGATGGAGTGGGGATGGGGATGGAGTGGGGATGGGATCGGATGAGATATAATGGAGTGGGGATGGTATGGGGATGGGATGGGGATGGGGTTGTGTTTAGGAAAGGAATAGGATGGAGGGGAGATGGGATGGGATGGAGAGGGATGGGAAGTGAGTGGGGATGGGATGGGGATGGGACGGGATGGGACGGGATGGGACGGGATAGGACGGGATGGGATGGGGTGGGGATGGGATGGAGATGGGGATGAGATGGGATGGAATGGGGATAGGATGGGATGTAGTCGGGATGGGATGGGGATGGAGAGGGGATGGGATGGGATGGAGTGGGATGGGAAGTGAGTGGGGATGGGATGGGGATGGGACGGGATGGGATGGGGATGGGATGGGATGGGGATGAGGATGGGGATGGGGATGAGATGGGATGGAGTGGGGATAGGGATGGGGATGGGGATGGGGATGGGGATGGGATGGAATGGGGATATGATGGGATGTAGTCAGGATGGGATGGGGATGGAGACGGGATGGGATGGAGTGGGATGGAGTGGGGATGGGTTGGGATGCAGTGGGATGGAGTGGTGATGGGATGGGATGGGGATGGGATGGGATGGGGATGGGATTGGATGGGATGTAGTGAAGATGGGGATGGGAATGGGATTGGGATGGGGATTGGATGGGGAGGAGGATGGGGATGGGATGGAATGGGGATGGGGATGGGATGTAAATGGGATGGGATGGAGTGTGGATGGGATGGGATGGAGTGGGATGGGATGGAGTGTGGATTGGATGGGCATGGGATGGGGAAGGGATGGGGATGGGATGGAGTTGGGATGAGATGGGATTGGATGGAGTGTGGATGGTAGGGAGTGGGGTTGGGGATGGATTGGAGATGGGGATGATGTGGGGATGGGATGTACTGAGGATGGGGATGGGATGGGATGGGATGGGGCAGGATGGAGTGGAGATGGTGTGGGGATGGTATGGGGTGGAGTGGTTGATGGGATGGGGATAGGATAGCATGGAGTGGGGATGAGATTGGGATGGGGATGGGATAGGGATGAGGATGAGATGGAGTAGGGATGGGATGAAGTGGGATGGGATTGATTGGGGATGGGATGAGATGGGATGGAATTGGATGGGATGGGTATGGGATGGGATGGGGATGAGATGGGATGAATGGGGATGGGATGGGGATGGAGAGGGGATATAATGGGATGGGATGGAGTGAGGATGAGATGGGGATGGAATGGGATGGGATGGAGTGGGATGGGAAGGGATGGGATGGAGTGGGGATAGGATGGAGTGGGGATGGGGATGCGATGGAGTGGGGATGGGATGGGATGGAGTAGGGATGGTATGGAGGGGGGATGGGGATGGGGATGGGGATGGGGATGGGATGGGGATTTGGATGGGATGGGATGGGGATTTGGATGGAGATGGGATGCGAAATAGTGAGGATGGGGATGGGAATGGGATTGGGATGGGGATTTGGATGGAGATAGGATGCGAAATAGTGAGGATGGGGATGGGAATGGGATTGGGATGGGGATTGGATGGGGAGGAGGATGGGGATGGGATGGAATGGGGATGGGGATGGGATGTAAATGGGATGGAGTGTGGATGGGATGGGATGGAGTGGGATGGGATGGAGTGTGGATTGGATGGGGATGGGATGGGGATGGGATGGGGATGCGGATGAGATGGAGTAGGGATGGGATGAAGTGGGATGGGATGGATTGGAGATTGGGGATGGGATGGGATGGAATTGGATGGGATGTAGTGAGGATGGGGATAGGAATGAGACATTTTTTTTATTTTTTTTTATTTCACCTTTATTTAACCAGGTAGGCTAGTTGAGAACAAGTTCTCATTTGCAACTGCGACCTGGCCAAGATAAAGCATAGCAGTGTGAACAGACAACACAGAGTTACACATGGAGTAAACAATAAACAAGTCAATAACATGGTAGAAAAAAAGAGAATCTATATACAATGTGTGCAAAAGGCATGAGGTAGGCAATAAATCGAATAATTACAATTTAGCAGATTAACACTGGAGTGATAAATCATCAGATGATCATGTGCAAGAAGAGATATTGGTACTGGTGTGCAAAAGAGCAGAAAAGTAAATAAATAAAAGCAGTATGGGGGGTGAGGTAGGTAAATTGGGTGGGTAGTTTACAGATGGACTATGTACAGCTGCAGCGATCGGTTAGCTGCTCGGATAGCAGATTTTTAAAGTTGTTGAGGGAGATAAAAGTCTCCAACTTCAGAGATTTTTGCAATTCGTTCCAGTCGCAGGCAGCAGAGAACTGGAAGGAAAGGCGTCCAAATGAGGTTTTAGCTTTAGGGATGATCAGTGAGATACACCTGCTGGAGCGCGTGCTGCGGGTGGGTGTAGCCATCGTGACCAGTGAACTGAGATAAGGCGGCACTTTACCTAGCATAGCCTTGTAGATGACCTGGAGCCAGTGGGTCTGACGACGAACATGTAGCGAGGGCCAGCCGACTAGGGCATACAGGTCGCAGTGGTGGGTCGTTTAAGGTGCTTTAGTAACAAAACGAATGGCACTGTGATAAACTGCATCCAGTTTGCTGAGTAGAGTGTTGGAAGCTATTTTGTAGATGACATCGCCGAAGTCGAGGATCGGCAGGATAGTCAGTTTTACTAGGGTAAGTTTGGCGGCGTGAGTGAAGGAGGCTTTGTTGCGGAATAGAAAGCCGATTCTTGATTTGATTTTGGATTGGAGATGTTTGATATGAGTCTGGAAGGAGAGTTTGCAGTCTAGCCAGACACCTAGGTACTTATAGATGTCCACATATTCTAGGTCGGAACCGTCCAGGGTGGTGATGCTAGTCGGGCGTGCGGGTGCAGGCAGCGAACGGTTGAAAAGCATGCATTTGGTTTTACTAGCGTTTAAGAGCAGTTGGAGGCCACGGAAGGAGTGTTGTATGGCATTGAAGCTCGTTTGGAGGTTAGATAGCACAGTGTCCAAGGAAGGGCCGGAAGTATATAGAATGGTGTCGTCTGCGTAGAGGTGGATCAGGGAATCGCCCGCAGCAAGAGCAACATCATTGATGTATACAGAGAAAAGAGTCGGCCCGAGAATTGAACCCTGTGGTACCCCCATAGAGACTGCCAGAGGACCGGACAACATGCCCTCCGATTTGACACACTGAACTCTGTCTGCAAAGTAGTTGGTGAACCAGGCAAGGCAGTCATTAGAAAATCCGAGGCTACTGAGTCTGCCGATAAGAATATGGTGATTGACAGAGTCGAAAGCCTTGGCCAGGTCGATGAAGACGGCTGCACAGTAATGTCTTTTATCGATGGCGGTTATGATGTCGTTTAGTACCTTGAGCGTGGCTGAGGTGCATCCGTGACCGGCTCGGAAACCGGATTGCACAGCGGAGAAGGTACGGTGGGATTCGAGATGGTCAGTGATCTGTTTGTTGACTTGGCTTTCGAAGACCTTAGATAGGCAGGGCAGGATGGATATAGGTCTGTAACAGTTTGGGTCCAGGGTGTCTCCCCCTTTGAAGAGGGGGATGACCGCGGCAGCTTTCCAATCCTTGGGGATCTCAGATGATACGAAGGAGAGGTTGAACAGGCTGGTAATAGGGGGTGCGACAATGGCGGCGGACAGTTTCAGAAATAGGGGGTCCAGATTGTCAAGCCCAGCTGATTTGTATGGGTCCAGGTTTTCCAGCTCTTTCAGAACATCTGCTATCTGGATTTGGGTAAAGGAGAAGCTGGGGAGGCTTGGGCGAGTAGCAGCGGGGGGGGCGGGGCTGTTGGCCAAGGTTGGAGTCGCCAGGAGGAAGGCATGGCCAGCCATTGAGAAATGCTTGTTGAAGTCTTCGATTATCACGGATTTATCGGTGGTGACCGTGTTACCTAGCCTCGGTGCAGTGGGCAGCTGGGAGGAGGTGCTCTTGTTCTCCATGGACTTTACAGTATCCCAGAACTTTTTGGAGTTAGAGCTACAGGATGCGAATTTCTGCTTGAAAAAGCTGGCCTTTGCTTTCCTGACTGACTGCGTGTATTGGTTCCTGACTTCCCTGAACAGTTGCATATCGCGGGGGCTCTTCGATGCTATTGCAGTTCGCCACAGGATGTTTTTGTGCTGGTCGAGGGCAGTCAGGTCTGGAGTGAACCAAGGGCTATATCTGTTCTTGGTTCTGCATTTTTTGAACGGAGCATGCTTGTCTAATATGGTGAGGAAGTAACATTTAAAGAATGACCAGGCATCCTCAACTGACGGGATGAGGTCAATATCCTTCCAGGGTACCCGGGCCAGGTCGATTAGAAAGGCCTGCTCGCAGAAGTGTTTTAGGGAGCGTTTGACAGTGATGAGGGGTGGTCGTTTGACCGCAGACCCGTGGCGGATACAGGCAATGAGGCAGTGATCGCTGAGATCTTGATTGAAGACAGCAGAGGTGTATTTGGAGGGCAGGTTGGTCAGGATAATGTCTATTAGGGTGCCCATGTTTACGGATTTAGGGTTGTACCTGGTGGGTTCCTTGATGATTTGTGTGAGATTGAGGGCATCAAGCTTGGATTGTAGGACTGCCGGGGTGTTAAGCATATCCCAGTTTAGGTCACCTAACAGAACAAACTCTGAAGCTAGATGGGGAGCGATCAATTCACAGATGGTGTCCAGGGCACAGCTGGAAGCTGAGGGGGGTCGGTAGCAGGCGGCAACAGTGAGAGACTTATTTCTGGAGAGATTAATTTTTAAAATTAGAAGTTCGAACTGTTTGGGCATAGACCTGGAAAGTATGACAGAACTTTGCAGGCTATCTCTGCAGTAGATTGCAACTCCTCCCCCTTTGGCAGTTCTATCTTGACGGAAAGTGTTATAGTTGGGTATGGAAATCTCAGAATTTTTGGTGGCCTTCCTAAGCCAGGATTCGGACACGGCAAGGACATCAGGATTGGCAGAGTGTGCTAAAGCGGTGAGTAAGGCAAACTTAGGGAGGAGGCTTCTGATGTTGACATGCATGAGGCCAAGGCTTTTTCGATCGCAGAAGTCAACAAATGAGGGTGACTGGGGACATGCAGGGCCTGGGTTTACCTCCACATCACCCGAGGAACAGAGGAGGAGTAGGATGAGGGTGCGGCTAAAGGCTATCAAAACTGGTCGCCTAGAGCGTTGGGGACAAAGAATAAAAGGAGCAGATTTATGGGCGTGGTAGAATAGATTCTGGGCATAATGTGCAGACAGGGGTATGGAGGATGGGATGGGATTTGGATCGGATGGAGTGGGGTTGGTATGGAATGGGTTGGGGATGGAGTGGGGATGGGATGGGATGGGGATGGAGTGGGGATGGGATGGAGTGGGAATGGGATGGGGATGGGATAGGATTGAGTGTGGATGGGATGGGGATTTGATGGGATGGGATAGGATGGAGTGGGGATGGGTTGGGATGGGAAAGGATGAAGTGGGGTTGAGATGGGGATTGTATTGGGATGGGGTTGGGAATGGGATGGGAATGGGATGGGATGGGATGGAATTGGATGGGATGTAGTGAGGATGGGGATAGGAATGAGACAGTGATGGAGTGGGGTGAGGATGGGGATGGGATGGGATTTGGATCGGATGGAGTGGGGTTGGTATGGAATGGGTTGGGGATGGAGTGGGGATGGGATGGGATGGGGATGGGGATGGAGTGGGGATGGAGTGGGGATGGGATGGAGTGGAGTGGGATGGGATGGAGTGTGGATTGGATGGGGATGGGATGGGGATGGGAATGGGGTGGGATGGAGTTGGGATGAGATGGGATTGGATGGAGTGTGGATGGTAGGGAGTGGGGTTGGGGATGGATTGGAGATGGGGATGATGTGGGGATGGGATGTACTGAGGATGGGGATGGGATGGGGAAGGGTTGGGGATGGGATGGAGTTGGGATGGTGTGGGGAGGGTATGGGGTGGAGTGGTTGATGGGATGGGGATAGGATAGCATGGAGTGGGGATGAAATTGGAATGGGGATGGGATGGGGATGCGGATGAGATGGAGTAGGGATGGGATGAAGTGGGGTGGGATGGATTGGGGATGGGATGGGATGGGATGGAATTGGATGGGATGTAGTGAGGATGGGGATAGGAATGAGACAGTGATGGAGTGGGGTGGGGATGGGGATGGGATGGGCTTTGGATCGGATGGAGTGGGGTTGGTATGGAATGGGTTGGGGATGGAGTGGGGATGGGATGGGATGGGGATGGAGTGGGGATGGGATGGGAATGGGATGGAGTGGAGATGGGATGGGATGGAGTGGGGATGGGATGGAGTGGAGTGGGATGGGATGGAGTGTGGATTGGATTGGATGGGGATGGGATGGGGATGGGATGGGGGTGGGATGGAGTTGGGATGAGATGGGATTGGATGGAGTGTGGATGGTAGGGACTGGGGTTGGGGATGGATTGGAGATGGGGATGATGTGGGGATGGGATGTACTGAGGATGGGGATGGGATGGGATGGGATGGGGCAGGATGGAGTGGAGATGGTGTGGGGATGGTATGGGGTGGAGTGGTTGATGGGATGGGGATAGGATAGCATGGAGTGGGGATGAGATTGGGATGGGGATGGGATAGGGATGCGGATGAGATGAGATGGAGTAGGGATGGGATGAAGTGGGATGGGATGGAATTGGATGGGATGTAGTGAGGATGGGGATAGGAATGAGACAGTGAATGAGTGGGGTGGGGATGGGGATGGGGTGGGATTTGGATCGGATGGAGTGGGGTTGGTATGGAATGGGTTGGGTTGGGGATGGAGTGGGGATGGTAATGGGATGGGGATGGAGTGGGGATGGGATGGGGATGGGATAGGATTGAGTGTGGATGGGATGGGGATTTGATGGGATGGGATAGGATGGAGTGGGGATGGGTTGGGATGGGAAAGGATGAAGTGGTGTTGAGATGGGGATTGGATTGGGATGGGGTTGGGAATGGGATGGGAATGGGAATGGGATGGGATGTAGTCAGGATGGTGATAGCCATGGGAATGGGAATGGTATGGGGATGGGATGGGGATGGGATGGGGAGGGGATTGGGCTGGAGTGGGGATTGATTGGGGATGGGATGGGATGGAGTGGTTGATGTGATGGGGATGGAATGAGATAGATTTGGGGATGGGGATTGAAGGGAGTGGGGATTGGATGGGATGGATTGGAGATAGTATGGAGTGGGGATGGGATGGGGATGGGGATGGGGATTGGGATGGATTGGGGGTTGTATTGGATTGAGTGAGGATTGGATGGGATGGAGTTGGGATGGGATGGGTTGGTCATGGAGTGGGGGTGGGATGGAGTGGGAATGGGATGGGATGGGAGGGGATATGATGGATTGGAGATGGCATTGGGATGTGATGGGATGGGATACCATGCAGTGGGGATGGATTGGGGATGGGATGGGATGGAGTGGTTGATCAGATTGGGATGGGGACGGGATGGGATGGGGATGGAGATGGGGATGGGATGGAGTGGGGTTGTGATGGGATTGGATGGGTTGGGGATGGGATGGGATGGAATGGGGATGGGATGGATTCAGGAAAGGATGGGATGGAGTGGGGAAATGATGGGGATGGAGAGGGGATGGGATGGGATGGGATGGGATGGGGATGGGATTTGGATGGGATGGGATTGGGATGGGATGGATTGGGGGTGGTATGGGATGGAGTGGGGAAGGGATGGGATGGAGTGTGGATGGAATGGGTTGGTGATGGAGTGGGGATGGGAAGGGATGGGAATAGGATGGGATGGAGTGGGGATGGTATGGAGTGGGGAGGGGATGGAATGGAGTGGGGATGGTAGGAAGTGGGGATGGGGATGTGGATGGGAATTGGATGGGGATGGGGAGGAGTTGGAATGGGATGGGATGTAGGCAGGATGGGGATGGGATGGGATGGAATGGGGAGGGGATGAGATGGGGATGGGATGGAGTGTGGATAGTAGGGAGTGGGGTTGGGGATGGGGATGGATTGGAGATGGGGATGATGTGGGGATGGGATGTACTGAGGATGGGGATGGGATGGGATGGGGCAGGATGGAGTGGAGATGGTGTGGGGATGATATGGGGTGGAGTGGTTGATGGGATGGGGATAGGATAGCATGGAGTGGGGATGAGATTGGGATGGGGATGGGATAGGGATGCGGATGAGATGGAGTAGGGATGGGATGAAGTGGGATGGGATTGATTGGGGATGGGATGGGATGGGATGGAATTCGATGGGATGTAGTGAGGATGGGGATAGGAATGAGACAGTGATGGAGTGGGGTGGGGATGGGGATGGGGTGGGATTTGGATCGGATGGAGTGGGATTGGTATGGAATGGGTTGGGGATGGAGTGGGGATGGGATGGGGATGGAGTGGGGATGGGATGGAGTGGGAATGGGATGGTGATGGGATAGGGTGGAGTGTGGATGGGATGGGGATTTGATGGGAGGGGATAGGATGGAGTGGGGATGGGTTGGGATGGGAAAGGATGAAGTGGGGTTGAGATGGGGATTGGATTGGGATGGGGATGGGAATGGGATGGGAATGGGATGGGATGTAGTGAGGATGGTGATAGCCATGGGAATGGGAATGGTATGGGGATGGGATGGGGAGGGGATTGGGCTGGAGTGGGGATTGATTGGGGATGGGATGGGATGGAGTGGTTGATGTGATGGGGATGGAATGAGATAGATTTGGGGATGGGGATTGAAGGGAGTGGGGATGTGATGGGGATGGGATTGGGATGGGATTGGGATGGGATGGATTGGGGGTTGTATTGGATTGAGTGGGGATTGGATGGGATGGAGTTGGGATGGGATGGGTTGGTGATGGAGTGGGGGTGGGATGGAGTGGTTGATGTGATGGGGATGGAATGAGATAGATTTGGGGATGGGGATTGAAGGGAGTGGGGATGGGATGGGATGGATTGGGGATAGTATAGAGTGGGGATGGGATGGGGATGGGGATGGGGATTGGGATGGGATGGATTGGGGGTTGTATTGGATTGAGTGAGGATTGGATGGGATGGAGTTGGGATGGGATGGGTTGGTCATGGAGTGGGGGTGGGATGGAGTGGGAATGGGATGGGATGGGAGGGGATATGATGGATTGGAGATGGCATTGGGATGTGATGGGATGGGATACCATGCAGTGGGTATGGATTGGGGATGGGATGGGATGGAGTGGTTGATCAGATTGGGATGGGGACGGGATGGGATGGGGATGCAGATGGGGGTGGGATGGAGTGGGGATGGGATGGAGTGGGGATGGGATGGGATTGGATGGATTGGGGAGGGGATGGGGATGGTATAAAATGGAGTGGGGGTGGGATGGGGATGTGATTAAACGGGATAGGACGGAGTGGGGATGGAGTGGGGAAGGAATGGGATGGTGTGGTTGATGGGATATGGATGGGAAAGGATGGAGTGGGAATGGGATGGGATGGAGTGGTGATGGGATGGGGATGAAAAATTAATCCATGCATTTGTTACTTCTAGGTTAGACTACTGCAATGCTCTACTTTCCGGCTACCCGGATAAAGCACTAAATAAACTTCAGTTAGTGCTAAATACGGCTGCTAGAATCCTGACTAGAACCAAGAAATTTGATCATATTACTCCAGTGCTAGCTTCCCTACACTGGCTTCCTGTTAAGGCAAGGACTGATTTCAAGGTTTTACTGTTAACCTATAAAGCGTTACATGGGCTTGCTCCTACCTATCTTTCCGAGTTGGTTCTGCCGTACATACCAATACGTACGCTACGGTCACAAGACGCAGGCCTCCTAATTGTCCCTAGAATTTCTAAGCAAACAGCGGGAGGCAGGGCTTTCTCCTATAGATCTCCATTTTTATGGAACAGTCTGCCTACCCATGTGAGAGACGCAGACTCGGTCTCAACCTTTAAGTCTTTACTGAAGACTTATCTCTTCAGTAGGTCATATGATTGAGTGTAGTCTGGCCCAGGAGTGTGAAGGTGAACGGAAAGGCTCTGGAGCAACGAACCACCCTTGCTGTCTCTGCCAGGCCGGTTCCCCTCTCTCCACTGGGATTCTCTGCCTCTAACCCTGTTACAGGGGCTGAGTCACTGGCTTGCTGGTGCTCTTTCATGCCGTCCCTAGGAGGGGTGCGTCACTTGAGTGGGTTGAGTTACTGACGTGATCTTCCTGTCTGGGTTGGCGCCCCCCCTTGGTTTGTGCTGTGGTGGAGACCTTTGTGGGCTATACTCGGCCTTGTCTCAGGATTGTAAGTTGGTGGTTGAGGATTTCCCTCTAGTGGTGCGGGGGCTGTGCTTTGGCAAAGTGGGTGGGGTTATATCCTTCCTGTTTGGCCCTGTCCGGGGGTTTCTTCGGATGGGGCCACAGTGTCTCCTGACCGCTCCTGTCTCAGCCTCCAGTATTTATGCTGCAGTAGTTTATGTGTCGGGGGGCTAGGGTCAGTTGGTTACCTGGAGTACTTCTCCTGTCTTATCCAGTGTCCTGTGTGAATTTAAGTATGCTCTCTCTAATTCTCTCGTTCTCTCTTTCTCTCTGAGAACCTGAGCCCTAGGACCATACGTCAGGACTACCGGGCATGATGACACCTTCCTGTCCCCAGTCCGCCTGGCCTTGCTGCTATTCCAGTTTCAACTGTTCTGCCTGCGGTTACGGAACCCTTACCTGTCTCAGACCTGCTGTTTTCAACTCTTAATGATCGGCTATGAAAAGCCAACTGAGATTTATTCCTGGTTATTATTTGACCATGCTTGTCATTTATGAACATTTTGAAAATCTTGGCTCTCTCTAATTTTCTCCTTCTGTCTTTCTTTCTCTCGGAGGACCTGAGCCCTAGGACCATACGTCGGGACTACCGGCCGTGGTGACTCCTTGCTGTCCCCAGTCCGCCTGGCCTTGCTGCTATTCCAGTTTCAACTGTTCTGCCTGCGGTTATGGAACCCCTACCTGTCCCAGACCTGCTGTTTTCAACTCTTAATGATCGGCTATGAAAAGCCAACTGAGATTTATTCCTGATTATTATTTGACCATGCTTGTCATTTATGAACATTTTGAAAATCTTGGCTCTCTCTAATTTTCTCCTTCTCTCTTTCTTTCTCTCGGAGGACCTGGGCCCTAGGACCATGCGTCGGGACTGCCGCCCGTGGTGACTCCTTGCTGTCCCCAGTCCGCCTGGCCTTGCTGCTATTCCAGTTTCAGCTGTTCTGCTTGCGGTTATGGAACCGCCACCTGTCCCAGACCTGTTGTTTTTCAACTCTTGATGATCGGCTATGAAAAGCCAACTGAAAATTATTCATGATTATTATTTGACCATGCTTGTCACTTATGAACATTTTTGAACATCTTGGCATAGTTCTGTTATAATCTCCACCCGGCACAGCCAGAAGAGGACTGGCCACCCCTCATAGCCTGGTTCCTCTCTAGGTTTCTTCCTAGGTTTTGGCCTTTCTAGGGAGTTTTTCCTAGCCACCGTGCTTCTACACCTGCATTACTAGCTGTTTGGGGTTTTAGGCTGGGTGTCTGTACAGCACTTCGAGATATTAGCTGATGTACGAAGGGCTATATAAAAATACAATTGATTGATTGAAAATTGGATGGGGATGGGATGGGGATGGGATGGGATGGAGTGGGGATCGGAATTGGGATGAGGATGGAGTGGGAATGGGATGGGATGGGATAGGATGGAGTGGAGATGGGATTGGATGGGATTGGATGGAGTGAGGATGAGATGGGAATTGGGATGGGATGCCGATGGCGATGGGGTTGGGTTTGGAATGGGAATGGGATGGAGTGGAGATGGGATGGGATGGAGTGGGATGGGGATGGGGATGGGAAGGGGATGGGATGGGGATGAGAATGGATGGAGTGGGGCTGGGGATGGGATTGAGTGGGGATAGGATGGGATGGTAGGAATGCAGATGGGATGGAGGATGGAGGATGGAGGATGGAGGATGGAGGATGGAGGATGGAGGATGGAGGATGGGGATGGGATGGAGGATGGAGATGGGATGGAGTGGGGATGGGATGGAATCAGGAAAGGATGGGATGGAGTGGGGATATGATGGGGATGTAAATAGCATGGGATGGAGAGGGAATGGGATGGGATGGGGATGGGGATGGGATTTGGATGGGATGGGATTGGGATGGGATGGATTGGGGGTGGTATGGGATGGAGTGGTGAAGGGATGGGATGGAGTTTGGATGGAATGGGTTGGTGATGGAGTGGGGATGGGATGGAGTTGGAATGGGATGCGATGGGAAGGGATGGGAAGGGATGGGAATAGGATGGGGTGGAGTGGGGAGGGGATGGAATGGAGTGGGAATGGTATGGAGTGGGAATGGGGATGTGGATGGGGTTTGGATGGGGATGGGGATGGAGTGGGAATGGGATGGGATGTAGTCAGGATGGAGATGGGATGGGATGGCATGGGGAGGGGATGAGATGGGGATGGGAGGGGATAGGATTGAGTGGGGTGGAGTGGGGATGGGATGGAGTGGTTGATGGGATGGGATGGGGCTGGGGCTGGGATTGAATGGAGTGGGGATGGGAGTGGGGATGGGATGGGATGTAGTGGGGATGGAATGGGATGGAGTGGGATGGAATGGAGTGGGATGGGATGGAGTGGGATGGGATGGAGTGGGGATGGGGATGGGGATGGGGATGGGATTGGGATGGGATGGCAAGGATTGGGGATGGGGACGGGAATGGGGATGGGGATGGGATGGAGTGGGGATGGGATGTAGTGAGGATGGGGATTGGAATGGGATGGGATGAGGACGGGGATGGGGATGTGATGAGTATTAGATGGGGATGGGATGGCATGGGGAAGGGAAGGGATGGGATTTAGTGAGGATGGGGATGGAGTTGGAATGTGATCTGGAAGGGATGGGGATGGGATTGATGGAATGGAGTGGGGGTGACATGTAGTGGGGATGGCATGGGATGTTGTGGGGATGAGATGGGGATGGAATGGGATGGGGAAGGAATGGGGATGGGATGGGATGGGAATGTGGATGGAGATGGGATGGGATGGGATGGGGAAGGAGTGGGGATGGGATGGGATGGGAATGTGGATGGAGATGGGATGGGA
Organism: Salvelinus alpinus; assembly: GCF_045679555.1. NCBI lineage: Eukaryota > Metazoa > Chordata > Actinopteri > Salmoniformes > Salmonidae > Salvelinus > Salvelinus alpinus. The sequence goes on along the minus strand of NC_092088.1, from coordinate 85,503,251 downwards.
TGGGATGGAATAGGAGTGAGTGGGGATGTGATTTGATTGGGATGGGATGGGATGGGGACGCTGGTAAAGTGTAAGGTTTGGCTCAAAGAAAATCTGGAATAGGATAACTAGTGTTTTATCATTCTGAAGTTGTGTTTTTTGTGCAGTTTTGTTATGTAATGTTTTCTCTTTTTAGCCGTGTTACATTGATGATACAGCCAGTACTGTATTTACCAGCAGCATTCAGTTAAAGTAGGATATTCTGCAAACAAATCATGATATTAGGTATGCCTTGTAAAATAGGTCTTCAGACCTCATTGGGACTTCCTGGATAAAGAATGTTTAAAAAAAATATTTGTTGAATGACTGTGCATGTAGCTTCACCACGGATAGAACAATGAGCCAGATATTTCACCGGATGTAACACAAACCCTTAACACCAGCGCAGCAGTCCAATTAAATAGTATTGTCCATCACATGGTATTTGCTGAGAAGAATTGACACTTACATCCGTATAATAATCTGTTTCTCCCCAGATTTGGGTTCAAATTCTACTTGAAATTGTTAAAAAACTTGTAGCACTTGCTCTAGTCTGCATGGGATTGGCAGATGGGTGGGGTTTTATATTTTGGACTATTTTGGGGTACATTAAGCTAGGCAAGTTCAATCAATCATAGATATGGTATTTTAATCTATTTGAAATTGTATTTGAACCCAGGTCTGCTCTTCTCTCTCCATTCCAATCCAGCTCTGTGGAGGGACCTTGTGCATCCCAAATGGCACCCTATTACCTTTGTAGCGCAATACTTTTGACCTGTACCCATAGCGATCTGCTCAAAAGTGGTGCACTTCATAGGGAATAGGGTATTTGGGTTTCAGCCAGAGCCAGTGTTACATTACTGAATATTTAATAATTCTTCTTACCCAGGATTTTAATTCCCCTGTTATTATTTAAAACCATGAATGAACTTTACAGCAAAACATGCTGAGGCTGCAAGCAACCCATTTTAAGAGTCAATGTATTTAATGTAGAGTCATGACCACATATGGAGAGGTCACCATCACTGACGAAGAGAAATAAAGCTCTAACTACAAGACTACACCAACGTTCAGTCAAATATGATTATAATTGTGACAAGGTTTGACCCACGCTGACAAAGAGAGGGTGTTCTACTAGGCTTACATATGGAATTGTTTTAAGTTAATCATACCAAGGATAATTCAGCTATTTGATTTTGAATTTTAGGCCGCCTTTAGATATCAAAAAAGTATGTAAAAAAATATTTGATGAAACAATGAATTTGGACTTACAGCTATTAGCCCATAGAAACAATTGCATAACAAATTCATACATGGAAAAACAGATAGTAAAAAAATACATCAAAAGCAAGTTTGTTGTAAAGTGTCTGTCCTCTATCTAAGAGATATACAGTAAGAAAGACCAGGATATACTGTATATATACACTACCATTCAAAAGTTTGGGGCCACTTAGAAATGTCCTTCTTTTGGAAAGAAAAGTAACATTTTTGTCCATTAACATAACATCAAATTGATCAGAAATACAGTGTAGACATTGCTAATGTTCTTAATGACTAACGTAGCTGGAAACGGCTGATTTTTTTATGGAATATCTACATAGGCCTACAGAGGCCCATCATCAGCAACCATCACTCCTGTGTTCCAATGGCACGTTGTGTCAGCTAATCCAGGTTTATAATTTTAAAAGGCTAATTGATTATTAGAAAACCCTTTTGCAATTATGTTAGCACAGCTGAAAACTGTTGTTCTGATTAAAGAAGCAAAAAAACAAGCCTTCGTTCGATTACTGGCTCGAAATGGTCAGAAACAAAGACCTTTCTTCTGAAACTTCGGTCTATTCTTGTTCTGAGAAATGAAGGCTATTCCATGTGAGATTTTGCCAAGAAACTGAAGATCTCGTACAATGCTTTTCACTTCTTCCCTCACAGAACAGCGAAAACTGGCTCTAACCAGAATAGAAAGAGGAGTGGGAGGCCCTGGTGCACAACTGAACAAGAGGACAAGTACATTAGAGTGTCAAGTTTGAGAAACAGACTCCTCACAAGTCCTCAACTGGCAGCTTCATTAAATAGTACCCACAAAACACCAATCTCAACGTCAACAGTGAAGAGGCGACTCCGGGATGCTGTTCCTCTGTCCAGTGTCTGTGTTCTTTTGCCCATCTCAATCTTTTCTTTTTATTGGCCAGTCTGAGATATGGCTTTTTCTTTGCAACTCTGCCTAGAAGGTCAGTATCCCGGAGTCACCTCTTCACTGTTGACGTTGAGACTGGTGTTTCGTGTTTCTCTAGCATAAACAGACAGATTTATATTGGGATTTTTTTATTATGCTAATTTGATTTCCAAGGGGAGCGGAGATCAACTCTGGGGGATTTTAAGGTGTCCATTAGTCTCTAGAGGAGCGGAGATCAACTCTGGGGGATTTTAAGGTGTCCATTAGTCTCTAGAGGAGCGGAGATCAACTCTGGGGGATTTTAAGGTGTCCATTAGTCTCTAGAGGAGCGGAGATCAACTCTGGGGGATTTTAAGGTGTCCATTAGTCTCTAGAGGAGCGGAGATCAACTCTGGGGGATTTTAAGGTGTCCATTAGTCTCTAGAGGAGCGGAGATCAACTCTGGGGGATTTTAAGGTGTCCATTAGTCTCTAGAGGAGCGGAAAAGAGGGAGTGAGAATGAGAGAGAAGGAGAGAGGAGGGAGTGAGGAAGGAGAGAGTGGGATGTATGTTAAAGGATGTGGGTGGGATATATGTTAAAGGATGGGGGTGGGATGTATGTTAAAGGATGTGGGTGGGATGTATGTTAAAGGATGGGGGTGGGATGTATGTTAAAGGCTGGGGGTGGGATGTATGTTAAAGGATGTGGGTGGGATGTATGTTAAAGGATGGGGTGGGATGTATGTTAAAGGATGGGGGTGGGATGTATGTTAAAGGATGTGGGTGGGATGTATGTTAAAGGATGGGGGTGGGATGTATGTTAAAGACTGGGGGTGGGATGTATGTTAAAGGATGTGGGTGGGATGTATGTTAAAGGATGGGGGTGGGATGTATGTTAAAGGATGTGGGTGGGATGTATGTTAAAGGATGGGGGTGGGATGTATGTTAAAGGATGGGGGTGGGATGTATGTTAATGGTTGGGGGTGGGGTGAATATTAATGGGTGGGGGTGGGGTGTATATTGATCGTTGTGGGTGGGGTGTATGTTAAAGTTTGTGGGTGGGGTGTATATTAAAGGTTGTGGGTGGGATGTATATTAATGGTTGTGGGTGGGGTGAATATTAATGGGTGGGGGTGGGGTGTATATTGATCGTTGTGGGTGGGGTGTATGTTAAAGGTTGTGGGTGGGGTGTATGTTAAAGGTTGTGGGTGGGGTGTATGTTAATGGTTGGGGGTGGGGTGTATATTAAAGGTTGTGGGTGGGGAGTATGTTAAAGGTTGTGGGTTGGGTGTATGTTAATGGTTGGGGTGGGGTGGGGTGTATGTTAATGTTAATGTTTGGGGGTGGGGTGTATGTTAATGTTTGGGGGTGGGGTGTATATTATTGGTTGGGGGTGGGGTGTATATTAATGGTTGGGGGTGGGGTGTATATTCATGGTTGTGGGTGGGGTGTATGTTAAAGGTTGGGGGTGGGGTGTATGTTAATGGTTGGGGTGGGGTGGGGTGTATATTAATGGTTGTGGGTGGGGTGTATGTTAAAGGTTGGGGGTGGGGTGTATGTTAATGGTTGGGGTGGGGTGGGGTGTATGTTAATGGTTGGGGGTGGGGTGTATGTTAATAGTTGGGGGTGGGGTGTATGTTAAAGGATGGGGGCGGGGTGTATGTTAAAGGTTGTGGCTGTGGTGTATATTAATGGTTGGGGGTGTGGTGTATGTTAAAGGTTGGGGATGGGGTGTATGTTAATGGTTGGGGGTGGGGTGTATATTAAAGGTTGTGGGTGGGGTGTATATTAATGGTTGTGGGTGGGATGTATATTAATGGTTGTGGGTGGGGTGAATATTAATGGATGGGGGTGGGGTGTATATTGATCGTTGTGGGTGGGGTGTATGTTAATGATTGGGGGTGGGGTGAATATTAAAGGTTGTGGGTGGGGTGTATGTTAAAGGTTGTGGGTGGGGTGGGGTGTATGTTAATGTTAATGTTTGGGGGTGGGGTGTATGTTAATGTTTGGGGGTGGGGTGTATATTATTGGTTGGGGGTGGGGTGTATACTAATGGTTGGGGGTGGGGTGTATATTAATGGTTGTGGGTGGGGTGTATGTTAAAGGTTGGGGGTGGGGTGTATGTTAATGGTTGGGGTGGGGTGGGGTGTATATTAATGGTTGTGGGTGGGGTGTATGTTAAAGGTTGGGGGTGGGGTGTATGTTAATGGTTGGGGTGGGGTGGGGTGGGGTGTATATTAATGGTTGGAGTGGGGTGTATATTAATAGTTGTGGGTGGGGTGTATGTTAATGGTTGTGGGTGGGGTGTATATTAATGGTTGTGGGTGGGGTGTATATTAATGGTTGTGGGTGGGGTGTATATTAATGGTTGTGGGTGGGGTGTATATTAATGGTTTTGGGTGGGGTGTTTATTAATGGTTGTGGGTGGGGTGTATATTAATGGTTCTGGGTGGGGTGTATATTTGCTTCTTTTATCTTTGTATTAATGTACCTAGTTTCCAGTCTAAAATCCTCAGCTTCTGTTGTTGAGCCATCAACAGCTAGAGACCCCACAGTTACACATTTCAGTAGGCTGGATGTGCTGATTCACAAGGAGTTCCACCTAAAGTCTATTGCTGATGTCAGAGCTTGTCAAAGCTCCGTTCTGACAGCCTTATAGACGATGTCTCCTCCTACTTGTATTAAAGAGAGGGAAGAGAGAGAGACAGACAGACAGAGAAAGAGAATGAGTGTGTGTGTGTGTGTGTGTGTGTGTGTGTGTGTGTGTGTGTGTGTGTGTGTGTGTGTGTGTGTGTGTGTGTGTGTGTGTGTGTGTGTGTGTGTGTGTGTGTGTGTGTGTGTGTGTGTGTGTGTGTGTGTGTGTGTGTGTGTGTGTGTGTGTGTGTGTGTGTGTGTGTGTGTGAGATAGAGAGAGCCCAGCGAGCCAGCATAGTGAGCCCGCTGCCTACCAGTCCAGTAATAGAAAGTTAAATAGGAATTAATTACACCGAATGACACGTTTGTAGATTAGGGAGAAGACTAATCATCTCACAGGGGGATAACAAGAGAATCTTAATAATTAGTCTCAGAGGAGCAGATCCATCAGAATAGAGAGAAGGATCAGAGGGAGGAAGAGAAGGACGTAAGGAGGAAGGAGAACTGGGGTGTGAAGAAAAATGCTCTGAACCTCAACTCCCAGCAGGCACACATGCAATATGAAACTGTGTCTGCATTTAGTCACTAAATATTTGTCACATTTATGCTAAACAAATGTTTAAAAAAAATGCAATTATAATGTAAATCCAGACGCTAACCTTGAAACCTTTTTTTTTACCATGCACAATTTTATGCTTGTAAATGTGAATTGCATCCAAATCTAGACTAGCTAAATTGAATACAATGATTTAGGCTAAATTAAGAAAATGGTCAAAAGAAGGAAGTCTCTGTGAAGTTGCGGTCTTAAGGAGTCTGCATACCAGGTTTGGTTTGCTCATAGAACGTCTGTGGAACATCTGTGCTTCGCATACCCCCTCGAGTTAATTGACACACCGGTGCATCATTCTAAGTAACATAATATAAAAATAAAAAAAACATAAAATCTGTCAGTTTAAGCAAGAGATAACAGTTTTTTTGCATTGGATGTGACTCAATCCACCGCATCCACCTATGGTGGCCTTACACATCTACAGTGAAAGGTGGCAGAGCCAGAGCGGTGTTTGTCAGACCATGAGACATCCTGAAAATCTTCTCACGAAAACATCTGTAGAGTTCAAACAAACGAAAGTGACCCCTCTGGGGAAAGCAGAGATTCTCACGCACAGTGCTCTGTTTTCCTCTACAACCCCCACCAGTGTCACAGGACTTGTCTGAAGGTAACTGGTACCGGTATGGAGGTAGTTTTTGCCTAGGCAAATAAGGGGTTAAATATGTTAAAAAAATATATAATGCATACAGTACTAGTCAAAAATTTGGACAAACCTACTCATTCCAGGGTTTTTCTTTATGTTTTACAATTTTCTACATTGTAGAATAATAGTGAAGACATCAAAACTATGAAATTACATTATTCAAAGATTATTCAAAGTAGCCACCATTTGCCTTGATAACAGCTTTGCACACTCTTGGCATTCTCTCAACCACCTTCATGAGGTAGTCACTTGAAATGCATTTCAAAAACAGGTGTGTCTTGACAAAAGTTAATTTGTGGAATTTCTTTCCTTCTTCATGAGTTTGAGCCAATCAGCAGTGTTGTGACAAGGTAGGGGTGGTATACAGAAGATATCCCTATTTGTTAAAAGACCATGTCCATATTATGGCAAAAACAGCTCAAATAAGCAAAGAGAAACGACAGTCCATTATTACTTTAAGACATGAAGGTCAGTCCATTCTGAACATTTCAACAACTTTGAAAGTTTCTTCAAGTGCAGTTTCAAAAACCATCAAGCGCTATGATGATTCTAGCTCTCATGAGGACCGCCACAGGAAAGGAAGACCCAGAGTTACCTCTGCTGCAGAGGATAAGTTCATTAGAGTTAATTGCATTTCAGATTGCAGCCCAAATAAATGCTTCACAGAGTTCAAGTAACAGATTCATCTCAACATCAACTGTTCAGAGGAGACTGCATGAACCAGGTCAAATTGCTGCAAAGAGCCCAGTACTAAAGGACACCAATATGAAAAAGAGACTTGCTTGGGCAAAGAAACATGAGCAATGGACATTAGACCTGTGGAAATATGTCCTTTGGTCTGATGAGTCCTAATTTGAGATTTTTGGTTCCAACCGCCGTGTTTTTGTGACACACAGAGTAGGTTAACGGATGATCTCTGCATGTGTGGATCCAACCGTGAAGCATGGAGGAGAAGGTGTGATGGTGTGGGGGTGCTTTGCTGGTGACTGTGTCAGTGATTTATTTAGAATTCAATGCACACTTAACCAGCATTGCTACCACAGCATTCGGTAACAATATGCCATCCCATCTGGTTTGCGATTAGTGGGACTATCATTTGTTTATCAACAGGAAAATTACCCAACACACTTCCAGGCTGTGTATGGATATTTGACCAAGAAGGAGAGTGATGGAGTGCTGCATCAGATGACCTGGCCTCCACAATCACCTGACCTCAACCCAATTGAGACGGTTTGGGATGAGTTGGACCGGAGAGTGAAGGAAAAGCAGCCAACAAGTGCACAGCGTATGTGGGAACTCCTTCAAGACTGTTGGAAAACTATTCCAGGTGAAGCTGGTTGAGAGAATGCCAAGAGTGTGCTAACCTGTCAAACCTGTCACTTTGAAGAATCTCAAATATATAAGCTGGAAGTAGAAGCCGTTGTTGTCCATTAGTTTACTTCAAATAGGAGAGGGGTGGTAGAGTTAGGGGAAAATAATGAAGGAAAATATATACATGCATACATATATGTTTAAAATATTATACAGTATATATTGATAAAAAATATATATGTAGGATTGGAAATTATGCAGACAATTACATTGATATAAGCCACAATCTATTTGCAATATTAAAGCTTATCCACCGCCTTATTAATAAAAAAAGTGTCTAATCAACAATGGCATTATTTTCATTGGACACTGCAACTCTTACAACTATTGACGTTATTTACAACAACAAAAAAATATAAAATATTTCTAAAAATATATTTAAAAAATATACAATATATATATAAAGGATATGTTGTTTTGAAACCATCAAATTAAACACATGGTATTCACAACGTTTTTGATTCATATTTAGGATGTTTCAGAGCTTTGTCATTTTGAAAGCATCTTATTATTTCATATATTTTACATGTGATAAGGCCACACAGGGGGTCAGATATGATTACAGACACCTGTAAATATATGAAGTATCCACAAGGGCCTCTACATGTCTTTTGATAGATGATATAAAATCCTTGAAAGATACCAAAATTCTTGTATTTTACTGGTAAAATTCTAAAGTTTGTAGTAATATACCCTCCCTTTGTAACCCTAGTATTAACAGGTACTGCTAGACCCTGCTACTTCAGAGGATGGGCTCAATGGTAACCTGTGGTGGTGTTGACTGCTAGACCCTGCTACTTCTTAGGATGGGCTCAATGGTAACCTGTGGTGGTGTTTACTGCTAGACCCTGCTACTTCAGAGGATGAGCTCAATGTTAACCTGTGGTGGTGTTTACTGCTAGAACCTGCTACTTCAGAGGATGGGCTCAATGGTAACCTATGGTGGTGTTTACTGCTAGACCCTGCTACTTAAGAGGATGGGTGGAACTGTCAACTGATCTGTCTGCCCAGGTGTGCATGCATCATCACAGCTTCCCTCCCTCCCTCCTTGCCTCCCTCCCTGCCTCCCTCCCTGACAAACAGCAGCGCCTCATTTTCTGTGGCATCAAAGGGCCTGCTGTCGTTCTGTTCTCCTCATCCCAGGAGGCCTTCATAGAACAGAACAGACTTTGATGGACCCTTTGCATCTAACACAAGGAGTCACACATATGCACATACCCACGCATACCCACGCATACCCACACACACACACACACACACACACACACACACACACACACACACACACACACACACACACACACACACACACACACACACACACACACACACACACACACACACACACACACACACATACCCACACACATACCCACACACATACCCACACATACCCACACACACACACACACACAAACACACACACATAACCACGCACACACACACACATATCCATGCACACACACACATAACCAGGGACCCACACACATACACACTCACACACACATAACCAGGCACACACACACATACCCACGCACACACATACCCACACATGCACACAGTTGAAGAACATGCACCATGTGTATTATACTAATGAGAAAGAACGGTCATTCAAGGACACTATGGGTCTATTCTCATTGAAGAGAATTAAGGATAATTTTGAGAGATTCTCAAGAGGTATCGATTCTCGAGAGATATTACTGTAATGTAATTGTACTGTAATTGTAATTGATCACACCTCGTACGCTACCTCTGGCGGTTGCGCATGACACTCGCCCAATAGTTGCCCCCCTTAAAGCAGGACAACGTAAACAGAATTGTCAAGTTGAGACCAACATTCACACAGTTAAAATACTAATAGCGGAGCAATGTTTTTGAAACAACTGAAATGTGTAGACAGTTTCATTATATTTGAGACTTGTTTTATTGAATTTTTACTTGACAATGGATTACAGGGACTATCCACAACTATATTCAATGTGCTGGCAAAATTGAGGCCATGATTAAGAAGTTGGAGCTCTTCTCTGACTGCATTTTTTGTTTTACCTTTATTTAACTCGTCAAGTCAGTTAAGAACGAATTCTTATTTTCAATGACAGCCTAGGAACAGTGGGTTAACTGCCTTATTCAGGGACAGAACGACATATTTTTACCTTGTCAACCTTTCGGTTACTAGTCCAACTCTCTAACCACTAGGCTACCTGCCGCCCCGCATTAACAAGAACAACATCATTGTATTCTTTTTTGTGTGCAAATGAACTCAAGCATATGGACAATGTCAAATGTGATATAGCGAAGCATCTGAGTGAGCTGGGTGTGCAATTACGCATTTGTGGACGACACAAACAACTGGATTCGTTATCTTTTTCATGCCCTGCCTCCTGACCACTTACCGATATCTGAGCCTCATTGAAATTGCAACAAGCAGTTCTTTGAAAATGGAATTTAATGAGAAGCCACTGCCAGATTTCTGGACAGGGCTGCGCTCAGAGTGTCCTGCCTTGGCAAATTGCACTGTTAAGACACTTTGCACTTTGCAACCACGTACCTATGTGAGAGTGGATTCTCAGTTCTCACTAGCATGAAAACTAAATACAGGCATAGACTGTGTGTGGAAAATGACTTAAGACTGAGATTCTCTCCAATATGAACAAATACAGTAAGGTTTTCTATGTAAGATGGATAAATATAGAGCAAAATGGTTGATTATTATTATATTCATTTTTGTGCCCTGGTCCAATTAGAGCTCTTTGTCACTTCCCACGAGCCGGGTTGTGACAAAAACTCACACTCATTCTTATGTTTAATACATTTATCGTATAGTGTGTGCGTGGCAGGCTTACAATGATGGCAAAAAACAACATTTGAGAGTATGCTGAACCTGGTGCTAGGCAGCTGGATGTTGTAGGCAGCTGGATGTTGAATGTTTGAAGGGGTACGGGACTATAACAAGTTTGTCAACCACTGTTTTAGAAGAATAGTTTGCAAGCTCACTGGCTAGTGGCTACTGTGATAATGATATTTATAGGAGGAGAGAGGTTAAATAAGGATTTTTAAGCCTTGAGACAATTGAGACATGGATTGTGTATGTGTGCCATTCAGAGGGTGAATGGGCAAGACACAAGATTTAAGTGCCTTTGAACAGGATTTGGTAGTAGGTGCCAGGCGCACCAGTTTTGAGTGTGTCAAGAACTGCAACACTGCTGGGATTTTCACACTCAACAGTTTCCCGTGTGTATCAAGAATGGTCCACCACCCAAAGGACATCCAGCCAACTTGACACAACTGTGGAAAGCATTGGAGTCAAAATGGGCCAGCATCCCTGTGGAACGCTTTCGACACCATGTGAGTCCATGACCCAACTCTTCTGAGGGCAAAAATTCTGCAACTCAATATTAGGAAGGTGTTCCTAATGCTTTGTACATTCAGTGTAGAGGGGGCATTGAAGAGATGTTGGCTGTGTCTAGAAACGTTACTGTCAAATCCTTGTACCCTCCAATTCCTTGCCTCCCTCTCAACGATTGGAGGTGATCCAGTTGAAACCTCAGTAATCAAGAATCTATCATTAAATTACTAATTTACCACATTGTTCTGTTACCCACAATAACACAATGCACCACGCCCACTCCCACAAGGCTGTTGTCTCTCACAGCACCAGCACACACACTCACACTGACACTACATAGTTAACCCACACAAACACGTGCAGCCATCTGTCACGGGCCTGCTGTAGTTTATTTGTGAAGGGGTGAGGAAAAGGTAAGATGTAAAGTGTTTACAGTACGCTTGATTAGTATAGATGGGAATTCTACTTTTGGTTCAGATTAGGAGTTTTTGGCCACACGGTTTTATAAAAACCCTGTAAACAATAGACAGCAGGCATTAAACACATTGCCTCCAAAGAGTGAAGAAATAGGATAAGAAGTACAGAGGAAACCAGAAACCAGAAGTGAAGCCAGGTAGTGAGGCCAGGTGGCGAGGCCAGGTGAGAAGCCAGGTGAGAAGCCAGGTGGTGAGGCCAGGTGGTGAGGCCAGGTGGTGAGGCCAGGTGGTGACGCCAGGTGGTGAGGCCAGGAGGCGAGGCCAGGTGCCGAGGCCAGGTATGGGACCTAATCTCAGCTATTTGTCCCTGAGAATGTATTGGTCGGCATTGTGGGTTCATATCATTGGTTGGTGGTGATCATCATTCATCAGGCTTGTCCAGAACTGCATCACAATGTGTCACCCTATTCCCTATGTAGTGCACTATATAGGCAATAGGGAGCCTTCTGGGATGTAGCCCTGGAGAAGGCATTCATCTTTATTTTGGTCCTGAGAAATCCCTGTGTATCTGGGGACCAGTTAAGCCACTCAAACACACCTCCCATGATGCAGGTGTGTGTGTGTTATTAGAGGGGCAGTGTGTGTGTCTTTGGACCCAATAAGCCACTCACACATTTGTCCGTGCTGCTGTCATCAATCGCTCAAGCCGCTGCTCCACCAAAGTGCCTATTTACCACTAATAGTCTACAGGTTCAGAGGTTGGCCATAGGCACCCATGGCAATTTCGATTATTTGATAACAACAAATGAAGGAAAGGTGATTATTAAGTGTTTTTTGGGGGGGGACTGGTTCGTGAAATATTGGGGATGTTATGAAATATTAAATCTTAGCATAGTGAAATGAAAGAAAGGGAATTGAAGGGGATTGCACCCTAACAGGCTTACCTGATTGAGGGAAGATTGTGAATGAGAGAAAGATATAGAAGAAGAAGAAGTCTGGAATAATTGTTGTGGAATATGTCACCTTCAGAATAGAGTGCACTTTATTCTCAGAGGGAATCCAGTGGAAAGCCTGTCACAATATTTGCTCATTGCCATTGAACAGGGCTGGTTAAAATCAGCAATTACCACATTGAAATGGAGCCAGCCCTGCTTCAGTATGCCCTCGGGTTGAACAGCTGCATCTCCGCACAGCAGTGGCTCAGAAATTGGGCATAGATGAGGAAGAGAATAAGAAAGAGAGAGCGAGGGAGACCTGGGAAAAATGAGAGAGGGGGGTGGATAGGTAGAGGAGAGAGAGAGAGGGGGAGAGAGAAAGAGTGAGTGAGAGAGAGAGAGAAGAGGGGAGGGGTGGAGAGGATGGAGAGGGAGAGACAGAGAGAGAAAGCAATAGACACAACCTCATTCCCATTAGAATGATAACACCTGCCATGATGCACGGTCAGTACCAGCTTAATCTCTGGCGAGTGCTTAATACGGTCCTCATCCCCTTTATTAAAGAGACAGTGAGAGGGTACCGATGGGAAGTAAGAGGAAGGAAAACAGTCAAATTGTGTGGAATATCTGGACAGTCCCAGACTGATAGGTCCCAGTTATGAGGGGACTGGAACATCACTTACCAACAAGTCACAGTTCCAAACTGATAGCTTCCAGTTATGAGGGAACTGGAACATCACTTAGCAACACGTCCCTGTTCCAGACTGATATCTCCCAGTTATGAAGAGACTAGAATATCACTTACCAACACGTCCCAGTTCCAGTCCCAGACTGATATCGCCCAGTTATGAAGGGACTAGAACATCACTTACTAACACGTCCCAGTTCCAGTCCCAGACTGATATCTCCCAGTTATGAGGGGAGTAGAACATCACTTACCAACACGTCCCAGTTCCAGTCCCAGACTGATAGCTCCCAGTTATGAGAGGACTAAAACATCACTTACCAACACGTCCCAGTTCCAGTCCCAGACTGATAGCTTCCAGTTATGAGAGGACTAAAACATCACTTACCAACACGTCCCAGTTCCAGTCCCAGACTGATATCTCCCAGTTATGAGAGGACTAAAACATCACTTACCAACACGTCCCAGTTCCAGTCCCAGACTGATAGCTCCCAGTTATGAGAGGACTAAAACATCACTTACCAACACGTCCCAGTTCCAGTCCCAGACTGATAGCTCCCAGTTATGAGAGGACTAAAACATCACTTACCAACACGTCCCAGTTCCAGTCCCAGACTGATAGCTCCCAGTTATGAGAGGACTAAAACATCACTTACCAACACGTCCCAGTTCCAGTCCCAGACTGATAGCTCCCAGTTATGAGAGGACTAAAACATCACTTACCAACACGTCCCAGTTCCAGTCCCAGACTGATAGCTCCCAGTTATGAGAGGACTAAAACATCACTTACCAACACGTCCCAGTTCCAGTCCCAGACTGATAGCTCCCAGTTATGAGGGGAGTAGAACATCACTTACCAACACGTCCCAGTTCCAGTCCCAGACTGATAGCTCCCAGTTATGAGAGGACTAAAACATCACTTACCAACACGTCCCAGTTCCAGTCCCAGACTGATAGCTCCCAGTTATGAGGGGAGTAGAACATCACTTACCAGGTGGTTAAGTGACACAACAGCACATTGATAGTCCACACACCACAACCACAACACATTGACACACAAACCCAGGCACACACATGAACATACACACATATGCTTGCACACACACACACACACACACACACACACACACACACACACACACACACACACACACACACACACACACACACACACACACACACACACACACACACACACACACACACACACACGCACGCACGCACGCACGCACGCACGCACGCACGCACGCACGCACACACACACACACACACACACACACTCCTATGCTTTATTGGTTGGCTGCACATCGTCTACAGCAGGAACCGAGACTAATCACTGACCAAACTCTATGGCTACCAAGCTATACATTGTGTGAGTAAACTGATAGGAAATCTGTTGAAACGACACTGTTGTCATGCCTTTCATTATACCATAGGAAAGAGCGTAGCAAAGAAATAGTACACTACGGATTGAAGGACTACACACAGAATCAAACTGAAATGTTTAAATACAGTTATTTCAACAAGCAAAAATATATAGTATGATAGCTCAAACTAATACAGAGACCAACAAATAGATGAATACCTCTCACCCAATCAATAATAATACTTAATAACAAAATTAAGACCTATTCCTGTCCACCCCATCCCAAATACTGTATCTCAGTAATTCTGTAAAACATTCAGAATACACATTACGTCACCCTATTAGCGTTTGTGCTATTGCAGGAGTTTGCAAACCTCTCCCCTGGGACGCCAGCCTTCAATGTATTTGAACTATTCTAGAGCTGGCACACCTGATTCAACTGTACACTAATTATTAAGCCCGTGATTAGGTGAATTAGGTGAGCTAGTTCAGGAATACAACACAATTGTGAAATGTTTGGAATGTCCCTGGGGGGAGGTTTGAAAACCACTGTGCTATAGTACCTGACTATTAGCCACCATTAGCCTTGTAGCCTCCTAGCCCCAGACCAGCAGTCAACTCCCTTCTATCCAACCATTGGCAGCTTGGATTGGGCTGTGGTACCTAACTATTAGCTGTTAGCCTTGTAGCTAGAACCAGACCTACAGTTTGCCCCATACCTGCAGACAGCAGTCAACAGCCCTATTAGCCCCATACCTGCAGCCAACAGCCCTCCTAGCTCCATACCTGCAGCTAACAGCCCACCCAGCCCTATAACGGTAGCCAACAGCCCTCCTAGCCCCATACCAGCAGCCAACAGCCCTCCTAGCTCCATACCTGCAGCTAACAGCCAACTCCCTTCTCCCCAGCCATCCATAGCTTGTACTCCAGCCCTCTCCTTCTGTGTACTCTTGTAAAGATGTACGCTGAGAGTCGGAAAGCAAGTTCAGGGAGTGAATATATTTAAGAAAAAGAAACACAAACAACGCTCCGACATCAAACAGCAACAATGACGACTGGGGAAAAAACCAAAGGGAATGACATATAAAGGACAGGCAGGAGGTGATGGAGTCCAGGTCAGTGTCATTATGCGCGTAACGCTGGTGACAGGTGTGCGACTTAACGAGCAGCCTGGTGACCTAGAGGCCGGAGAGGGAGCACACGTGACAACTTACTACTTTTACAGATCCTGTAGAAGACTAGTCCAATGTTGGTCAACAAGCAACTTTTTCTTCCAAATGCTCAGAATATGTTTGAATAACCGTAATTCGCTAGCTGTTACTAATTTCCCTGATTATTACTTATCATATGCCCCAATACATACACTTAAACAATTACCTATACATAACAGAAAACACACTGTATAGGACAATCATTGTCAAAGCATACACATTTCACAGTATGAATTTGAATTGTCTCTCAAAAAGTAGCTTTTTTATTTTTTTTATTTTTTGGGGGCTCATGTCCTGATATCTGTCAAGTCAATTTGTATTTTGAGTGAAGTCTGAAACCTTGGCCATCAGAACCACTGCATGTTTCAGTGAAAGCAGAATGAGATAATTCTGCTATGGCTCACTGGTCTGTACTTGCTGATTAAGGTAATGTGATCTAGCACTATCTACGTTCCAGCTGCCCTAGAAAGTCCTTAATATAGATGATATTAAATGATCAATGGCATGTCAAAATGACTAAATAAATATAATATGCTAATTCCCATCAAAAGGCCACTTTTGATTACATTGCAAATATGCTGCTGGCTCATAATGATACTAAGCATGCAAGGGGCATTGGAAAGCCACAACTCATTATAAGAACGTAAAGGCATGGCAAGAATTTCCGTCTCTAGTCTACATCTTGGTATAGGCTACTGTAGGCTTGTCGAATGTTAATGGCTGGCAGGGTATAAATGATCTAATCTAGGGAGATACGTTTGCGAGAAATTGAAATGTTTGTTCCACCTACGGTACCTACACTGACTCACACTGGCTTACATCTTAGATTCAACACATGCTAATGGAATTACCTGGTATTTTACAGTACCAGTCAAAATGTTGGACGCACCTACTCATTTCGAGGGTTTTTCTTTATTTTGACTATTTTCTACATTGTAGAATAATAGTGAAGACAAAACTATGAAATAACACATATGGAATCATGTAGTAACCAAAAAAGTGTTAAACAAATCAAAATGTATTTTATATTTGAGATTCTTCAAAGTAGCCACCATTTACCTTGATGACAGCTTTGCACACTCTTGGCATTCTCTCAACCAGCTTCATGAGGAATGCTTTTCCAACAGTCTTGAAGAAGTTACCACATATGCTGTCCATCCTAGCTCACCCATTAGTCTTAATCCAAATTACGTATTTCCTCTTATCCACTCGTCATACCCTTATGCCATAGTTTGTACATCTCAATTGTCAGAGAAACCACATTTGTTTAAGCATGTCAGCCATATCAGCTATGTTTTTATAAAAGGCAGTAAATGAGGCTGAATGAACTGTTTTGCTGCCAGACAAGGCTCCGCTGATGGCCAGGTGTAGCAGTGGTAAGGATTCACTCAATGGTCCTGAAAAGAAAGTGCTGGTGTTTGTGGGTACCGTTTGTCACCATTGTAGTGCAATTAATGTATTGTTTAGTGTTGTTTTGTGTTCTGTAGGGGAAGTGGAAATAATAACATTTAAAACTATATAAATATATATACAAAAATAAGACTCATAAATATCAATAGAAACAAATTGTAGTATGTAAATACAAATAAAAAAGAGAATTGAAATATTACACTATTAACCTATTGCTAACAAAAAACACACAAATTAAACTAAATTGCACAAGTCCTATATCTACTTCCGTAGACCAGGGGGTGCCACCCTACTTCCCCAGTCTCTTTGGCTGATCTGTTACTATTGTCTAAGGATAGTGTTTACTATTTTGTGTTAATTTTCCTCTATTATCTAAATATATTATACCAATAACGTTTGACCCAAGTTAACAATTTAAAGGCAATTCTACCAAATACTAATTTAGTGTATGTATTCTTCTGACCCACTGGGAATGTGATGAAAGAAATAAAAGCTGAAATAAATCATACTCTCTGCTATTATTCTGACATTTAACATTCTTAAAACAATGTGTTGATCCTATCTGACCTGAGACAGGGAATCTTTACTAGGATTAAATGTCAGGAATTGTGACAAACTGAGTTTAAATGTATTTGGCTAAGGTGTATGTAAACTTCCGACTTCAACTGTATGTATTTACCCCCTTTGCTATGAAGCCCCTAAATAAGATCTGGTGCAACCAATTACCTTCAGATGTCACATAATTAGTTAAATAAAGTCCACCTGTGTCCAATCTAAGGAAAGGAAAGGAAGGAACTGGAAGGAAAGGCGGCCAAAGCAGGTGTTGGCTTTGGGGATGACCAGTGAAATATACCTGCCGGAGTATGTGCTACGGGTGGGTGTTGCTATGGTGACCAGTGAGCTAAGGCAGAGATTTACCTAGCAAAGACTTATAGATGACCTGGAGCAATTGGGTTTGGCGATAAATATTTACATTTACATTTAAGTCATTTAGCAGACGCTCTTATCCAGAGCGAATATGTAGCGAGGACCAGCCAACGAGGGCATACAGGTCGCAGTGGTGGGTAGTATAAGGGGCTTTGGTGACAAAACGGACGGCACTGTGATAGACTGCATCCAATTTGCTGTTGAGTCTGAAGATAAGAATATGGTTATTGACAGATTCGAAAGCCTTGGCCAGGTCGATGAAGATGGCTGCACAGTACTGTCTTTTATCGATGGCAGTTATGATATCGTTTAGGACCTTGTGCATGGCTGAGGTGCACCCGTGACCAGCTCGGAAACCGGATTGCATAGCGGAGACGGTACGGTGGTATTCGAAATGGTCGGTGATCTGTTTGTTCACTTGGCTTTTGAAGACTTTAGAAAGGCAGGGCAGGATGGATATAGGTCTGTAACAGTTTGGGTCTAGAATGTCTCCCCTTTTGAAGAGGGGGATGACTGCGGCCACTTTCCAATCATTAGGAATCTCAGACAAAACGAAAGAGAGGTTGAACAGACTAGTAATAGGGGTTGCAACAATGGCAGCAGATCATTTTAGGAAGAGAGGGTCCAGATTGTCTAGCCCAGCTGATTTGTAGGGATCCAGATTGTGCAGCTCTTTCAGAACATCAGCGTCTGGATTTGGGTGCAGGGTGAGCATGGGCCAGGTTTTGTGACGAGCTGTTGGCTGGGGTTGGGGTAGACATGTGGAAAACATGGCCAGCCATAGAGAAATGCTTCTTAAAATTCTCGATTATCATGGATTTATCGGTGGTGACAGTTTTTCCTAGCCTCAGTGATGTGGGCAGCTGGGAGGTGCTCTTATTCTCATAGACTTTACTGTGTCCCACAACTTCTTGGAATTAGTGCTGCATGACGCAAATTTCTGTTTGAAAAAGCTAGCCTTTGCTTTCCTAACTGACTGTATATATTTGTTCCTGACTTCCCTGTAAAGTTGCATGTCGTGGGGACTATTCGATGCTAGTGCAGTACGCCACAGGATGTTTTTGTGCTGGTCAAGGGCAGTCAAGTCTGGAGTGAACTAAGGGCTATATCTGTTCTTAGTTCAACATTTTTTGAAAGGGGCATGCTTATTTGAGATAGTGAGGAAAGCACTTTTAAAGAACAACCAGGCGTCCTCTACTGACGGGATGAGGTCAATATCCTTCCAGGATTCCCGGGCCAGGTCGATTAAGGGACGCAGGTAAGGAGGCATGATCGCTGAGATCTTGTTTCATAACAGCAGAGTTGTATTTAGAGGGCAAGTTGGTCAGAATGATATCTATGAGGGTGCCCATGTGTTACGGATTTGGGGATGTACCTGGTAGGTTCCTTGATTGAGATTGAGATTGAGGGCATCTAGCTTAGATTGTAGGACGGCCGGGGTGTTAAGCATATCCCAGTTTAGGTAACCTAACAGTACGAACTCTGACGATAGATGGGGGGCAATCAATTCACATATGGTGTCCAGGTCACAGCTGGGAGCTGAGGTGGGTCTATATCAAGCAGCAACAGAGAGGGACTTATTTCTTGCGAGATGGATCTTTAAAAGTAGAAGCTCGAACTGTTTAGGCATAGACCTGGATATTATGACAGAACTTTGCAGGCTATCTCTACAGTAGATTGCAACTCCGACCCGCCCCCTTTAGCAGTTCTATCTTGACGGAAAATGTTGTAATTGTGGATGGAAAGGTTGAATTTTTGGTGGCATTCCTGAGCCAGGATTCAGACACGACTAGTACATGAACCCAAGGCTTTTACGGTTACAGAAGTCAACAAATGAGAGCGCCTGGGGACACACAGGGTCTGGGTTAACCTCTACATCACCAGAGGAGGAGTAGGATGAGAGTATGGCTAAAGGCTGTAAGAACTGGTCGTCTAGTGTGTTGGGAATAGAGAATAAAAGGAGCAGATTTCTGGGCGTGGTAGGATAGAATCAGGGCATAATGTACAGACAAGGGTATGGTAGGGTGCGAGTACAGTGGAGGTAAACCTAGGCATTGAGTGACGATTAGAGAGGTTGCATCTTTGGAGGCGCCAGTTAAGCTAGGTGCGGTCTCCGCATGTGTGGGCGGTGGGACAATGGAGCTATCTGAGGCATGTTGAGCGGGACTAGGGGCTCCGCAGTAAAATAAAACAATGAGAGCTAACCTAAAGAACAGTATACAAGGCATATTGACATTAGAGAGAGGCAGAAAGCAATCACAGGTGTTGATTGGGAAAGCTAAGACAACAGGTAAACATCTAAGACAACAACAACGGGTAAAATATTGTTTTACTAGGAAAGTCAGTTGCAAAAAAATTCTAATTTTCAATGATGGCCAAGGAACAGTGGGTTAACTGCCTTGTTCAGGGGCAGAACAACAGCTTTTTACCTTGTCAGCTCAGGGATTCGATCTTGCAGCATTTTGGTTACTAGTCCAACACTCTAACCACTAGGCTATCTGCCGCCCCATGGGGCTGAAAGGGCAGAGAGGGTCAGTTAGCTACTCACAGGGCCTGAGTTCGAGGCTGGGGTCGACAGATAAACAAAGTGAAGTACCGTGTTAATGAACAGTCCAGCAGTCATCAGCTGTGTAGCCTAGTGGTAATAGTGTCCAATGAGCAGAAAATTATGAATCAGTGAGCCGTTCCGTAGTCGTTACTACGCTAGCGAGCGTAGAAAAGCTTGCGGGCCGGGGCAAGCAGATGGGTCTTCACCGACATCCACGTAGAGGTCGGTTGAGAGCACATCGGCCGAAATACGTCAGCAGATCAGCAGACCAGTCGTGATGGATCGACGGGGCTCTGTGTCGACAAAGGGTCCAGGCCAATTGGCAAGAGAGGTATTGTAGTTGGTGTACTTCGTTTGCTAGCCGGGAGATGGGCCTAGCCCGAGGCTAGCTCGAGGCCAGCTGGTGCTTGCTTCTGGACAAGGGCGTTAGTCACAATAGCCACTCGGTAGCAGCTAGCTAGCTGCGATGATCCTGTGTGATGGTTCATAGCTTGCTGCAGGAATCCGGTGATGTACTGGAAAAAAAGCTGTCCGATATGCTCAGGGCTGATATCGCGCTGTGTAGACTGGCAGGTATTATTCGGGCTATCCAGGCTGAAGCGGATGGTGTCTGAGCTAAAGGTAAAGACCGTTAGCAGTGGCTAACATGAAATATATTGAAATGTATACAAAAAAATGAAAAAAATGAATATTTACACGGGACTAAAACAAACACGTCTTACTGCTATGCCATCTTGGAGGAGGGGATTTACGGAAGAGTGGCCAGAAAAAAGCCATTGCTTAAAACTTCTTGTCACTACAGGGGGTGCTGTTTCAACTTCGACATTTTGCGTCTCCAAATTAAACTGCCTCGTACTCAATTCTTGCTCATACAATATGCATATTATTATTACTATTGGATAGAAAACAATCTCTAGTTTCTTAAACCGTTTGAATTATGTCTGTGGGTGAACCAGAACTCTTTCTACAGCGAAAATCATGACAGGACATGCGAAGGTCTGAAAACTAGGCTCTGATCTCGGATCAGTTTAAAACTCTGTGTGTGCCCTATGGATCGAAATGAACTGCACCCGCCTTCCCCTGGATGTCAGTAACCAATGAGAAGTGGAATGGAATCTCTACGTATTTCTCAGAGTTTATAAAAGGCAATGGAGTGACATGTCCCTTCTTTTCGTCGCTCGCCAAGGCGCAAGAGGGGACATCAGAATGGCATGTTGAATAGCTCTTGTTATCGGGCTAAGATATATCCGTCTGTGATTTAATTCGAAATAGGTGTTAGAAACATCATAACGAAGTTATTTGAAACCGATTTATATCAGTTTATGCGAGTATATTGCTATTTTCGGAATTTTCGTAGTATTGCGTTTGAGGATTTGGACATGTGTGTGCCAGGTAGCTACTATTAGCTGCTAGTTCCGACGTTGAAGTGGACGTTTTACAACAAAGCAACGATTCTTTTGGACAAAAGGACACCTTGCCCAAGATTCTGATGGAAGCTCGTCCAAAAGTAAGAACTATTTATGATTTTATTACGTATTTATGTGGAAAAATGTAAACGCATTTTTCGGCCAATATTGCGGCACTAGTCTGGCTGTAACGCACACTGTATGTCAAGTAAGGTTAATTTTAAAACTCTAAATCAGCGGTTGCATTAATAACCAATGCATCTTTCATTAGCTGTCCAACCTGTATTTTTTTAGTCAAACTAATCGATAAATAATCGTAAACTTAGGTGCCCTTCCAAGATGGCGCCGGCCAGAATGCATGCCATGTTTTGACTGATTACATAGCATAACCACGATTTGTGATGCTAAATATGCACATTTTCGAACAAACTCTATATGCATTGTGTAATATGATGTTACAGGACTGTCATCTGAAGAATTCTGAGAAGGTTAGTGAAACAATTAATATATTTTGGTGGTGATAACGTTATCGCGCTTTTTGCCTCGAATCAATGCTGGGGTGATGTTAGCTCATGTGGTATGCTAATATAACGATATATTGTGTTTTCGCTGTAAAACACTTAGAAAATCTGAAATATTGTCTGGATTCACAAGATGTTGGGCTTTCATTTGCTGTACGCTGTGTATTTTTCAGAAATGTTTTAAGATGAGTAATTAGGTAATACACGTTGCTCTCTGTAGTTATTCTAGTCGCTTTGGGTGAGTTTTGTGATAGTGGCTGCAATGGTAAACTGTGATTTATACCTGAAAAATGCACATTTTTCTAAAAAAACATATGCTATACCATAAATATGTTATCAGACTGTCATCTTATGAAGTTGTTTCTTGGTTAGTGGCTATATATATCTTTATTTAGTCGAATTAGTGATAGCTACTGATGGAGTAAAAAAATGGTGGACAAAAAAAAGTTGTGTCTTTTGCTATGGTGGTTAGCTAATAGAAATACATATTTTGTCTTCCCTGTAAAACATTTTAAAAATCAGAAATGATGGCTGGATTCACAAGATGTTGGGCTTTCATTTGCTGTATGCTGTGTATTTTTCAGAAATGTTTTAGGATGAGTATTTTGGTAATTGACGTCGGTCTCTGTAATTATTCCGGCTGCTTCCAACGCTATTTCAGATTGCAGCTGCAATGTAGAACTGTGATTTATACCTGAAATATGCACATTTTTCTAAAAAAACATATGCTATACCATAAATATGTTATCAGACTGTCATCTTATGAAGTTGTTTCTTGGTTAGTGGCTATATATATCTTTATTTAGTCGAATTAGTGATAGCTACTGATGAAGTAAAAAAATGGTGGACGAAAAAAAAATGTGTCTTTTGCTATGGTGGTTAGCTAATAGAAATACATATTTTGTCTTCCCTGTAAAACATTTAAAAAATCGGAAATCATGGCTGGATTCACAAGATCTGTATCTTTCATTTGGTGTCTTGGACTTGTGATTTCATGAACATTTGATTATATGATATCCCTGTCGCTTTAGGCTAGGCTATGCTAGTCAGCTTTTTTGATGGGGGGGATCCCGGATCCGGGTTTGTGACTCGTTAGAGGTTAAAGAAATAAATAGGCAAACACTTTTGGTGTTCACCAAAAGACGTGTGGGAGACTCCCCAAACATATGGAAGAAGGCACTCTGTTCAGATTAGACTAAAATTTAGCTTTTTGTCTGTCAAAGAAAACACTATTTCTGGCGCAAACCAAACATCTCTCATCACCCCGAGAACACCATCCCCACAGTGAAGCATGGTGGTGGCAGCATCATGCTTTGGGGAGGTTTTTCATTGGCAGGGACTGGAACTGGTCAAAATTGAAGGAATGATGGATGGCGCTAAATACAGGGAAATTCTTGAGGGAAAGTTGTTTCTTTCTTCCAGTGATTTGAGACTGGGACGGAGATTCACCTTCCAGCAGGACAATGCCCCTAATTATGCTACTAAAGCAACACTTGAGTGGTTTAAGGGGATAACCTTTAAATATCTTGGAATGGCCTTGTCAAAGTCCAGAGCTCAATCCAATTGAGAATCTGTGGTATGACTTAAAGATTGCTGTACACAAGCGGAACCCATCCAACTTGAAGGAGCTGGAGCAATTTTGCCTTGAAGAATGGGCAAAAATCCCAGTGGCTAGATGTGCCAATCTTATAAAGACATAGACCAGGAGACTGCAGCTGTAATTGCTGCAAAAGGTAGCTCTACAAAGTATTGACTTTGAGGGGGTGAATAGTTATGCACGCTCAAGTTTAAAAATGTTGTGTTATTTCTTGTTTGTTTCACAACAAAAAATATTTTGCATCTTCAAAGTGGTAGGCATGTTGTGTAAATCAAATGATACAAATCCCCCCAAATCTATTTTAATTCCAGGTTGTAAGGCAACAAACTAGGAAAAATGCCAAGGTGGGTGAATACTTTCGCAAGCCACTGTATTTAAAAAATGTTATGCATTTGCTTTGTCATTATTGGGTATTGTGTGTAAATTAATGAAGGGAATAAAAACAATTTAATACATTTTAGAATAAGGCTGTAACGTAACAAAATGTGGAAAAGGTCAAGGGGTCTCAATACTTTCCAAATGTACTGTATGGTGTGTGTGTGTGTGTGTGTGTGTGGTTTGTGTGTGTGTGTGTGTATTGTGGTTTCATTAATTTCCATTTATAATGATCCCTCAGCCATGTCAGCAATTTGACACACTCACAGGAGGTTCCGAAAAATTTCCAGGAAACCTTTCCAAAGTTCCCAGGTTTTCAGTAAATTGCAATTTTAGGATTTTCTGATCCTGGTTGGAATCCCAGTTGGAGGATTCCCCCATTACTTATTTCCTCCTGATTACAGAAACTCTCCAACCGGGATTTCTGGAAAAGCTGGTAATTTTCTGAAAGTTTCTGAAATATTTTGCAACCCTATCTGTAAGTCACGATAATGGTATGTTTCCCTGGAAACTGATACCAATACTACAATGTTTCAGCTAATATGTCTATGATTTCCTCAGATATGTGATGATGACGATGATGACGATGATGATGATGATGATGATGATGATGATGATGATGTGTGTGTTTGTGTTTGTGTGTGTGTGTGTACGTTTACACCTTTGTGTGTGTTTGTATGTGTGTGTTAAGGAGTTGGAGGCACAGTGAGGTTTAGTATTGTCAGTATTCACACTACAAGGCAGCATAGAGAGAACATGTTAAAAGGAAAAGCCCTATTCTATCTCTAAGCAAGCTAAGAGCTCTGTTAGCTCACACTCCCAGGATGAGAAACACTGGCGAAGGTGTTGCAAGGTGTCAAACATTTTCAAAGTGTTTTACCACACAGCCTTCAATACACCTACCCGAAAAGAAAATGAAAGCATTCCAAGTGGACAGATGTAGCCCAGATTATACCTCTTCAAGAGTTGGCAGACACCCAAGAGATCCTCAGCTTCTCAATGGTTTGGTGGCAGAGGGAGGTGGCTGTCCTAGCCCAGCACCGAGGCAAGGAACTGGGCAGGGGATTGGGGAGGTTCTGGGGTAGGTGGAGGTTGTGGGGCCAAGCCATGTGGCTAGCTAACAGATGGAGCTTTCTTCACCTTCACCTTTGGCTTTGAGATTCACCATAGTTCCAAGTCCAAGCCCAGCTCCGAGGCAAGGAACTAGGCAAGGTATATAATTTAGAACGTTGCGGCCCTGCGCTCCTGTGGGGAAAATAAACTGTGGTTACCTTGGTTACCACATTGGCTCACAGCAAATACGTGACCTTAATCAAATGCAATGTTCTTGTTGTCTGCTTGTTTTAGTCAATTGCAAAACTAAATTTAAGAAAAGTACATAATGTCTAAAGAATACTTTCAACACTGCCTGCTCCCGTTCTCACTACTTTAAATTGTAGGGCTTCCCTCATGCCCCTTAAGCTAGCCAAGACGAACAACACAAAACAAACAGACTATTCAGCTACAAGTAGTGAGTAGAGTTATAAACAGACAGTAAAGCTACAAGTAGTGAGTGGAGTTACAAACAGACTATACAGCTACAAGTAGTGAGTGGAGTTACAAACTGAATATTCAGCTACAATTAGTTTGTAGAGTTACAAAATGACTATACAGCTATAAGTAGTGAGTGTAGTTACAAACAGACTATACAGCTACAGTGGCTTGCGAAAGTATTCACCCCCCTGAGCATTTTTCCTGGTTTGATGCCTTACAACCTGGAATTAAAATATAATTTTTTTTGGGGGGGTGAATCATTCGATTTACACAACATGCCTACCACTTTGGAGATGCAAAATATTTTTTATTGTGAAACAAACAAGAAATAACACAAAAAAACTGAAAACTTGAGCGTGCATAACTATTCACCCTCCAAATGCAATACTTTGTAGAGCCACCTTTTGCAGCAATTACAGCTGCAAGTCTCTTGGTCTATGTCCCTATGAGCTTGGCACATCTAGCCACTGGGATTTTTGCCCATTCTTCAAGGCAAAATTGCTCCAGCTCCTTCAAGTTGGATGGGTTCCACTGCTGTACAGCAATCATTAAGTCATACCAAAGATTCTCAATTGGATTGAGGTCTGGGCTTGGACTAGACCATTGCAAGACGTTAATTTTTTTTCCCTGAAACCCCTCGACTGTTGCTTTAGCAGTATGCTTAGGTTCATTGTCCTGCTGGAAGGTGAATCTCCATCCCAGTATCAAATCTGTGGGAGACTGAAACAGGTTTCCATCAAGAATTTCCCTGTATTTAGCGCCATCAATCATTCCTTCAATTCTGACCATTTTCCCAGTCCCTGCCTATGATGATGTTCTCGGGGTGACGAGAGGTGTTGGGTTTGCGCAAGACATAGTGTTTTCCATGATTGCCAAAAAACAAATTTTACTTTCATCTGACCAGAGTACCTTCTTCCATATGTTAGGGCAGTCTCCCACATACCTTTTTGGCGAACACCCAACATGTTTGCTTATTTTTTCGTAAAGCCCAGTGTATGGCTTAAAGTGGTCCTATGGACAGATACTCCAAACTCCGCTGTAGAGGTTTGCAGCTCCTTCAGGGTTATCTTTGGTCTCTTTGTTGCCTCTCTGATTAATGCCCTCCTTACCTGGTCTGTGAGTTTTGGTGGGTGGCCCTCTCTTGGCAGGTTTGTTGTGGTGCCAAATTCTTTACATTTTTTAATAATGGATTTAATGGTGCGCTGTGGGATGTTCAAAGTTTAGGATCTTTTTTTATAACCCAACCCTGATCTGTACTCCTCCACAACTTTGTCCCTGGCCTGTTTTGAGATCTCATTGGTCTTCATAGTGCCACTTGCTTGGGGGTGCCCCTTGCTTAGTGGTGTTGCAGACTCTGGGGACTTTCAGAACAGGTGTGTATATATACTGAGATCATGTGACAGATCTTGTGACACTTAGATTGCACACAGGTGGACTTTATTAAACTAATTATGTGACTTCTGAAGGTAATTGGTTGCACCAGATCTTATTTAGGGCCTTCATAGCAAAGGGGGTAAATACATATGCACGCACAACTTTTCCGTATTACATTATTATTATTTTTTTAACAAGTTATTTTAATTTCACTTCACCAATTTGGACTATTTTGTGTATGTCCGTTACATGAAATCCAAATGAAAATTCATTTAAATTACAGGTTGTAATGCAACAAAATAGGAAAAACACCAAGGGGGATGAATACTTTTGCAATTCACTGTATTTCCCTGTGTGTGAGCATTGAGATTGATAGGTCTGGATTTTTTGACCTGGTTACATGTACAGTACATTGAACAACACAGCAGCTTTTCAGCATGTTTTGTTATTTCTGTATAGCAAAAAATCGATGACGAAGTTGGCTCTTACAATGTGAAGGAATGGGAAAGTGTCACGACAGCTCCCACTCTTCCTCACAGCTTTATGTACTCAAGCCACCATCAGTACGCACACCTGCCTTCCCCCTGTCACGCGCATCAGCGATCATTGGACTCACGTGGACTCAATTACTTGTGTCATGACCTTCCCTTTAACTGTCAGTTCCCAAGCTCTGTTCCCTGCTTCGGAATGAATTGTCTCATGTCCCTTACCTGTGTTCTGACGCTGTTCCTGTCTTGTTTCCTTGTCTGTTCCCAAATAAATGTCTGACTCCCCGTACCTGCTTCTCCTGTTCGGCGTCGGCCCTTACAGAATCCCGAAGCCATCACACGAAGCGTCGGGGAGTACTGACGTTCTGGTTGGTGGTGACGTCGTCCTGGGTCGCCGCCGATGGAACCGGGGGTGCCTAGCCAGCTCATCAGGCTTCCACACCCTAGCTAGCTCGAGAGGTTTCCTTGCCACGGGTTGGCTCGGAGGGTGCCCATGCCACATCGGGCCTCAGCCGGATCGTCAGGTCTTGTTCGCCCAGCCGGCTCGTCAGACTGTTCCATCACAGCCGGATCATTGGGCTTCCATGCCTCAGCGGGATCGACACGCTCCTATGCCTCAGCCGGCTCACCAGGCTCCCATGCCCCTGCCGGTTCGTGGGGAGTTTATCTCCAGCCGGCTTGCCAAGCACCCATGTCTCGGCCGGCTCGCCCAGAGGGGGGTACTGTCACGCCTGCTCCTGCTCTTCCTCCCCCTGGCTCTCGAGGGCTCCAGGATCCCCAGCATTACGCACTCAAGCCACCATCAGTACGCACACCTGCCTTCCCCCGTCACACGTGTCAGCGATCATTGGACTCACGTGGACTCATTTAATTGTGTCATTACCTTCCCTATATCTGTCTGTTCCCATGCGCTGTTCCCTGCTTCAGGATTAATTGTCTCATGTCTGTGTTACCCGTGTTCCGACGCTGTTCCTGTCTTGTTTCCTTGTCTGTTCCCGAATAAATGTCTGACTCCCCGTACCTGCTTCTCCTGTCTGGCGTCGGCCCTTACAGGAAATAATGTTTGTTTTCCCCAATTTGTGGGGCGTGGTCGAGGGGAATTACTTATTATTATTTTTATTATTATTTGTCTATGGACTCTGAGTATCGGCCAAGACATGTGGCTAACAGATGGAGCTAGAGGACTCCAGATATCTCCAGGAGGGGAAAGTATAATTTTTGTCTTCATCTGTTGTCTATTAATGTATTTTTGCTAGCTAGGGCAATCTACTTTCTACTTTAAGTGAGGCCTGTCTTCCCAGTAGCCTACTTGTGAACTGCTGACTGCTCATAACTTGTAGATGATTGTTGACACATCAAACAGGATCAAGGAGCAGGGCAATTTGTGATTTGTTTTGGTAATCAGTGACCGTATTGGAGGGAGAGTGGTTTCTCCTCTCCTAGTCAATCACCAATTAGTACAGGGAGGTGTGCTCTCCACCTCTGCTAGGCAATTAGCAGTGACTGTTACTAGTTCAGTCTCCCCTGGTTTCTCAGGGGAAACCGCATTGTCAGTGGCGGTGTCGTCGTCAGTCGTCGTCAGTGGCGGTGTCATCGTCAATAATATACTCGCCAACATTGGACTCTGGAGAAGTGGGAAAAGCATTCTCTGGAGTGATGAATCACGTTTCACCATCTGGCATTGGTGACGGACAAATCTGGGTTTGGGGGATGCCAGGAGAACGCTACCTGCACCAATGCATAGTGCCAGCTGTAAAGTTTGGTGGAGGAGGAATAATGGTCTGGGACTGTTTTCATGGTTTGGGCTAGGCCCCTTAGTACCAGTGAAGGAACATCTTAATTAGCTATTTGGAATCAATCAGCTAGCTGTCATTTACCAGCCATCAAGGCCGGTTAAATCAATTTGTGAATGGGAGGGGGGGGGGGGGGGGTAAAACTCAGCTAATCCCGATGACTCGGAGGTCAAAACACAGCTAATCCTGATTTTCGCTTAATTTTTTCTCCAGAAAAAGGAATGTATCTGTGTTTGTCCTACTTAGAATTACACACACACACACACACACACACACACACACACACACACACACACACACACACACACACACACACACACACACACACACACACACACACACACACACACACACACACACACACACACACACACACACACACTAGATAGATAGATAGATAGATAGATAGATAGATAGATAGATAGATAGATAGATAGATAGATAGATAGATAGATAGATAGATAGATAGATAGATAGATAGATAGATAGATAGATAGATAGATAGATTCTGCAATAGTGAGGCTCAGATGGATCTTCCTGCCTGTCTCATCCCGGGGTTAGAACACAGCCATTGCATACAATTATTGATTTTCTTCATTTGTCCAGGTCCCATGCATATTGTGGGTAGAGTTTAGAAAGTTGTATTTTATGGGAAATTAAGACAGAAATTCCAGAACGAGGCGTCTTTTCACAAACAAACGAGAAAAATTTACTTCACATCAAACTTGATCTTCTCTCTGCCAATCAGGCTTTTTTCTTCTATACAGCAGGTTCTCCTATAAATAACAAAACATGAACGAAAACTGCTTTGTGGTTCAGTGTACACTGAACAAAATGTAAACTCCACATGTAAAGTGTTGGTCCCATGTTTTCTGAGCTGAAATAAAAGATCCCAGAAATTGTCCATGTGCACAAAAATCTTATTTCTCTCAAATTTTGTGCACAATTTTTTTTACATCCCTGTTGGTGAACATTTCTCATTTTAAGATAATCCATCCATCTGACAGGTGTGGCATATCAAGGAGTTGATTAAACAGCAGGGTCATTTGACAGGTGTACCTTGTGCCAGAGACATTAAAAGGCCACTCTAAAAATGTGCAGTTTTGTAACACAACACAATGCTGCTAAGTTTTGAGGGAGCATGCAATTGACATGCAGATTGCAGGAATGTCCACCAGAGCTGTTTACAGAAAATATCATTTTAATTTCTCTACCCTAAGCTGCCTCAAACATCATTTTAGAGAATTTGTCAGTATGTCCAACCGGCCTCACAACCGCAGACCACGTGTAACCACGCCAGCCCAGGACCTCCATATCCGGCTTCCTCACCTGCGGGATCATATGAGATCAGCTAACTGGACAGCTGATGAAACAGAGGAGTATTTATTTCTGTAATGAGAACTTTTGTGAGGAAAAACTCATTCTGATTGGCTGGGCCTGACTCCCCAGAGGGTAGTTCTATGCCCTTCCAGGCCCGCCCATGGCTGCTCCCCTGCCCAGTCATGTGAAATCCATAGATTAGGCCCTAATTTTTTTTTTTCTTGACTGATTTCCTTATGAACTCAATAAAATTGTTGAAATTGTTGCATGTTGCGTTTTATATTTTTGTTCAGTATACATGAATGTCCTTGAGTGGCCCAGCCAGAGCCCGGTCTTGAACTCGGTCGAACATCACAGGAGAGACCTGAAAATAGCTATGCAGCGATGCTCCCCAACCAACCTGACAGAGCTTGAGAGGATCCGCAGAGAATAGTATATTTTAAATCCACTTATCTCAGGTAGTAAATTGGTGGTTTCAAGATATCACTCTAGTGGTGTGTGAGCTGTGCTTTGACAAAGTGGGTGGGGTTATATCCTGCCTGGTTGGATCTGTCTGGGGTTATTGTCGGACGTGGCAAGAGTGTCTCCCGACCTCTCCTGTCTCATCCTCCATTATTTATGCTGCAATAGATTATGTGTCGGGGGGCAAGGATCAGTCTGTTATACAGTTGAAGTCGGAAGTTTACATACACCTTAGCCAAATACATTTAAACTCAGCTTTTCACAATTCCTGACATTTAGTCCTAGTAAAAATTCCCTGTCTCAGGTCAGATAGGATCAACACATTGTTTTAAGAATGTTAAATGTCAGAATAATAGCAGAGAGAATTATTTATTTCAGCTTCCCAGTGGGTCAGAGGTTTACATACACTCAATTAGTATTTGGTAGCATTGCCTTTAAATTGTTTAACTTGGGTCAAACGTTTCTGGTAGCCTTCCACAAGCTTCCTACAAAAGTTAGGTGAATATTGTCCCATTCCTCCTGACAGAGCTGGTGTAACTAAATCAGGTTTGTAGGCCTCCTTGCTCGCACACGCTTTTTCAGTTCTGCCTAAAAAGGTTCTATATGATTGATGTCAGGACTTTGTGTTGGCCACTCCACTACCTTGCCTTTGTTGTCCTTAAGCCATTTTGCCACAGCTTTGGAAGTATGCTTGCGGTCATTGTCCATTTGGAAGACCCATTTGCGACCAAGCTTTAACTTCCTGACTGATGTCTTGAGATGTTGCTTCAACATATCCACAAAATGTTCCTTTCTCATGATGCCATATATTTTGTGAAATGCACCAGTCCCTCCTGCTGCAAAGCGCCCCCACAACATGATGCTGCCTACCCGTGCTTCACGGTTGGGATGGCATTCTTCGGCTTGCAAGCCTCCCTCTTTTTCCTCCAAACATTACAGTCGTCTTTATGGCCATCAGACCAGAGGACATTTCTCCAAAAAGTGCGATCTTTGTTCCCATTTGCAGTTGCTAACCGTAGTCTGGCTTTTCATGGCGGTTTTGGAGCAGTGGCTTCTTCCTTGCTGAGCGGCATTTCAGGTTATGTTGATATAGGACTCGTTTCGCTGTGGATATAGATACCTATGTACCTGTTTCCTCCAGCATCTTCACAAGGTCCTTTGCTGTTGTTCTGGGATTGATTTGCACTTTTCATACCAAAGTAAGTTCATCTCTAGGAGACAGAACACGTCTCCTTCCTGAGCGATATGACGACTGCGTGGTCCCATGGTGTTTATACTTGCGTACTTTTGTTTGTACAGATGAACGTGGTACCTTCAGAAGTTTGGAAATTGCTCCCAAGGATGAACCAGAATTGTGGAGGTCTACCATTTTTTCCTGAGGTATTGGCTGATTTCTTTTGATTTTCCCATGATGTCAAGCAAGAGGCACTGAGTTGGAAGGTAGGCCTTGAAATACATCCACAGGTACACCTCTAATTGACTCAAATTATGTCAATTAGCCAATCAGAAGCTTCTAAAGCCATGACATAATCTCTCTCTCTCTCTCTCTCTCTCTCTCTCTCTCTCTCTCTCTCTCTCTCTCTCTCTCTCTCTCTCTCTCTCTCTCTCTCTCTCTCTCTCTCTCTCTCTCTCTCTCTCTCTTCTCTGAGGACCTGAGACCTAGGACCATGCCTCAGGACTACCTGGCTTGATGAGTATTTGCTGTCCCCAGTCCACCTGGTCGTGCTACCGCTCCAGTTTCAACTGTTCTGCCTGCGGATATGGAATCCTGACTTGTTCACCGGATGTGCTACCTTGTCTCTGACCTGCTGTTTTTGACTCTCTCTACTGCACCTGCTGTCTTTAACTCTGAATGATCGGCTATGAAAAGCCAACTGACATTTACTCCTGAGGTGCTGACCTTTTGCACCCTCTACAACCACTGTGATTTATAATTGTATGACCCTGCTGGTCATCTATGATTGATTGAATATCTGTATTAATGTACTGTTATAATCTCCACCCGGCACAGCCAGAAGAGGACTGGTCACCCCTCAGAGCCTGGTTCCTCTCTAGTTTTCTTCCTAGGTTCCTGCCTTTCCAGGGAGTTTTTTCCTAGCCTCTGTGCTTCTACATCTGCATTGCTTGCTGTTTGGGGTTTTAGGCTGGGTTTCTGTATAGCACTTTGTGACGTCAATTAACTATAATCCACATAATAATTCAGATTTCCTGTTGCTACTGTATTAATTACCTGCTTAAGCAAACTGGCTCAAAGTAATTACGATCCTACAGCAGCGCAGTATGCACATTCTTGCACCATGCACTGCTATCATTAAAGCAATTTTCAAAGATATGCATTATGCTATTCCAATGTTCAATGTCACAGGGAAGCGTAATGTAAACGTTTAAAATTAGGCTTGTGCCCAAACCGGTAGATTTCTAATGATAACAGTGGGACTTTCTTATTGGCCTGTAGAGGACATGGAGATTCTGAATCATTACATCTCTCATACAACTCTCCAGGTGTTGAGCGTCAATGTCAATCCCATCATTATCCTACAGTGTTGCCACAGAGTTGCCATTTTAATAGGCACGCCAACATAAGTGGATGGCTTTACTCTGTCTCAGTGCTGTGTATACGGGACCTGTTAGTGTTCACTATCATGTCAACAAATCTAGTCCTCTGACTTCTCTAAAGATGTTCTGCCTCTATTCCCTAGGAGTCAAGAGAGGGAGAACCACCTCATTAACTCTGCTATGAACTCCTATAGCTCACAGCCTTATTAGTCCCTTTTGTATATATTAATTACCAATCAACTAGGAAAAACTCTCTCTCTCTCCCTCAAAGGGTCTAGCAGCCAATTAATCAATTTCCCTCCACATAGGAACATTCATTATAAAGTTAGTTGCCTGATTTTCAACAAAAGTGGCTGTGTCATTTTCCAAATTTTCCAGTGTCTCTCTCTCCTGTCCCCATCTCCCTCTGAGATGATGCCATTACTGCTGATGCCAGTAATGTTGTTATTATGGTAATAGCTGGCGGTGTGTGGGTGTGTGTGTATGTGTATGTGTGGCTGCTGAGAACTCCAAGCCCAGTCAGTCTACCTGTGGAGAGATATGGACATAATTGATGCTCTGTCATGCTGAAATTGATCTGTTTACATTGGGTTCCCTCTATCAATATGCAGGTAACACACAATCTGTCATTGGTTTTCTCCTCAGATTGGATATGTATGGATCGCAGACAGAAAGCAATATGCAGGGAACTACCTTTTGGGCCCTTGTGATTGAAAGTTCGGAAGAATGGTGTGTGACTGCTGTGGTGCTGGTATGTATTGTTTGTGGCATTTTTATTAGTGTTGGGCCAATGGAGTCTGAGACTCCCAGGATAAAATATTTGTATTAGTGTTGGGCCAATGGAGACTGACAGTGTAGGATTATGGAAAGGTCGTTGACCTATCATCTCTATGACTGACAGTGTAGGATTATGGAAGGTTCTGGTTTTGTATCAAGCACAATTACTTATTAATCAACTACTGCTTGTAGATAGATCCATGTTTTCTTTGCGTGACAAGGGGCAATTGATTTTGATTGATTGATTGATTGCATACTGTAGACCAAATTGTCTTATTCATAACATCTCAATTCTGCATAGATTATTTGAGGGAATATATAGGTTACTCTGTTCAATGAGGATAATAATGCCAACACCTTTATTACATCTTATTACACAAGTGTTTCATTTAGAGTGACAGTGAAAAATGGCCAGCTTCATATCTGCAATATTGCTTTAATATAGACATTCTCTCCTGCTTGTGTAAAACACTGCTTTCATCCTCATGTGGCATCATTAGCTAGATATATTTTCCTGGTGATATATTGAGAGGAGAAAACCTCCATGCTAGTCCCAGATCTGTAGGCACCAGCGTCTAGGGAGCTTAATGATACCGCCCAACACTCTCTCTCGCTCTGTCTTTGTCTCTCTCGTACTCTCCATTTGATTTCACTCCCTAAAACCTCCAGAGAACCTCACTGCCTCCTCGCGTCTCTTTACTCGTTCTGTTTATTAGCCTTGATCAATTTGTCTTCTGATGCTGCTGCTATTTGTTATTTGACACAGGATACCAGTCAGACTGCTCTCCCTTTTTCCCTTTTTAACATCGGCCCCACCCTCCTCCTTCTCCCCTCCCTCTCTCCCTCCCCTCCCTTCTCCCTCCCTTCCCTTCTACCTCCCCATCCCTTCTTCTTCTGTGTGATCTTTTCTGTTTATATCACTAATCTGTCACTTCATTCACTTGTCTGTTGAGTTTCAATCTCCTTACTATTGGCATTGATGATCTGTTCATTTCTAAGGGCAAATTGTGAATAAACTGTGAGGGAATTGGGCATGAATTTAAAGTCCCTAGGTGGGTGGCTTTGGCTGTGTTCCTAACACGCCCTTTAGATTTCACACTGGATACCATTCTCCCCCTTTGTTGTCTCAATCTGTTTAGCATGTCTCCACATGGATATATAGAGGGAGAATATCATTATCAAATGGAATCTAACCTTTTGGAGAAGATGGCTAGAGGAACATTTTTGTTCACTTAAGTCAAAATATTTACAGTGCTGGCAAGATATATATTTTCACTGAGTATTTCTCACTTTTGTAGAAGAAAGGATACAAATGGTTGGCTCTCCAAACCTCTATCAGTGGTGAAATAAAATTCAGTCTAATTCATCAAACCAACTTAATAGACCCAGCCTGTACGAAAACCCATAGATACAGAGTTAGGTGTAATGACATATACCCTTGATAGAGGGCATAAGTTAACATATTAAGCGCCCTCTTCCATTTCCAGGAGCTGAAAGGTTACTACATTCATTAATACAACCTAAACTACTGTAAAAGACTGAGTGATAAATTAGTTAAATGTTACAGGAAATGTCTCAAATGGTACCCTATTCACAATGTAGTGTGCTACAGAAGTAGTGCAATAAATAGGGGATATGAAACCATTTGGGATGCAGACACTGGAATGCTCTGCATTATTTGAAATGAGACCAGGGGATCAGTGTAGGAGAATGACTAATCTAATATCAT
Source organism: Salvelinus alpinus (assembly GCF_045679555.1). Lineage (NCBI taxonomy): Eukaryota > Metazoa > Chordata > Actinopteri > Salmoniformes > Salmonidae > Salvelinus > Salvelinus alpinus. Next base: position 85,467,048 of record NC_092088.1, on the reverse strand, counting down.
GGAAAGGTCATGTCTTAAATAAGCATGAGATCATACCATGCCAGCATCGCTGGAGTGTTTGTTGATGATGTGTGGACTTTCTACCATATTGAGTTTATAGTAATGGACAATAGACCCAACAGTGTCCCATAGATGTACTGTCTTTATCCTACCAGTATAAATGTCACATATAGACATACTGTCTTTACCCTACCATAATTAATGTCTCCTATAGTCTCCTATACAGTGCCTTGCAAAAGTATTCATCCCCCTTGGAGTTTTTCCTATTTTGTTGCATTACAACCCGTAATTTAAATGGATTTTTATTTGGATTTCATGCAACGAACATACACTAAATAGTCCAAATTGGTGAAGTGATAACTTGATAAAAAAAAATATATATGGAAAAGTGGTGCGTGCATATAGTATGTTTTCAACCCTTTGCTATGAAGTCCCTAAGATCTGGTGCAACCAATTACCTTCAGAAGTCACATTATTAGTTAAATAAAGTCCACCTGTGTGCAATCTAAGTGTCAAATAATCTGTCACATGATCTCAGTATATATACACCTGTTCTGAAAGGCCCCGGAGTCTGCAACACCACTAAGCAAGAAGCACCACCAAGGAGACCAAAGAGATCTCAAAACAGGTTAGGGACAAAGTTGGGGAGAAGTACAGATCAGGGTTGGGTTATAAAAAATATCAGAAACTTTGAACATCCCATGGAGCACCATTAAATCCATTATAACAAATGGAAAGAATATGGCACCACAACAAACCTGCCAAGAGAGGGCCGTACACCAACACTCACGGACCGGGCAAGGAGGGCCATAATCACAAGAGGCAACAAAGAGGCCAAAGATAACCATGAAGGAGCTGCAAAGCTCTACAGAGGAGATTGGAGTGTCTGTCCATAGGACCACTTTATGCCGTACACTCTACAGAGCTTTGCTTTACAGAAGAGTGGCCAAGAAAAAATAAGCAAACATGTTTGGTGTTCGCCAAAAGGCATGTGGGAGACTCCCCTAACATATTGAAGAAGGTACTCTGGTCAGATGAGACTAAAATTGAGCTTTTGTACATCAAGGAAAAAGCTATGTCTGGCGCAAACCCTACACCTCTCATCACCCCGAGAACACCATCCCCACAGTGAAGCATGGATCTGGCAGCATCAGGCTGTGGGGATGTTTTTCATCGACAGGAACTGGGAAACTGGAAGGAATAGAAAAAATGCCAAGGGGGTGAATACTTTTGCAAGCCACTGTAGATGTAGTGTCTTTACCCTACCAGTATAAATGTCTATTATAGGTTCCTATAAATGTCCCGACTTTACCCTGAATTTTTCCATATTTTGTTACGTTACAGCCTTAACCTAAAATGGATCACATAAAAAAAAAAGTTGACCCCAAACAGGACACACCTGTATACAACCCAATGCCTCTGCCAGTGTGTCAGCACTATTGACAGGGGGTTATGTAGGGGGCTATGGACAGAGTGTGCTGCGGTGTTTCAGCACTTTAGACAGGGGGTTCTGCGGTGTGTAGTGGGCTATGGACATGGGGTGTTGCGGTGTTTAGGGGGCTATGGGCAGAGGGTGCTGCGGTGTGTAGTGGGCTATGGACAGGGGGTGTTGCGGTGTTTAGGGGGCTATGGACAAGGGATGCTGAGGTCTGTCAGCACTATGGACAGGGTGTGTAGGGGGCTATGGACAGAGTGTGCTGCGGTGTTTCAGCACTTTAGACAGGGGGTTCTGCGGTGTGTAGTGGGCTATGGACATGGGGTGTTGCGGTGTTTAGGGGGCTATGGGCAGAGGGTGCTGCGGTGTGTAGTGGGCTATGGACAGGGGGTGTTGCGGTGTTTAGGGGGCTATGGACAAGGGATGCTGAGGTCTGTCAGCACTATGGACAGGGTGTGTAGGGGGCTATGGACAGGGGGTGCTGAGGTGTGTCAGCACTATGGACAGGGTATGTAGGGGGCTATGGACAGGGGGTGCTGAGGTGTGTCAGCACTATGGACAGGGTGTGTAGGGGGCTATGGACAGGGGGTGCTGAGGTGTGTCAGCACTATGGACAGGGTGTGTAGGGGGCTATGGACAGGAGATGCTGAGGTGTGTCAGCACTATGGACAGGGTGTGTAGGGGGCTATGAACAGGGTGCACTGCAATGTGTAGGGGGCTATGGGCAGTCAGTCAGTGACCTACAGTACAGTACAGTAAGTTGTGTACAGTACACCACAGTCACAACGACTTGTCCCAATCTATTTTGTCCAATAATTCCTCATTTTAATTGATGTCGCTTTCATCCATCCACCAGTCACAGTTTTTAAATAGTTATTTAAAACCCTCCCCTTCCTCTAGTGTATCCCATTAATATGAAAGGATCTCACTGTGCCAGGTCTCCGTCGGTCAAACCATTGTTTAGAATTTCATGAGATTCTGGTTAATGTACAGTTCATCACCATCCTGCAGGCTGTAAACCAATGATTAATACTGCTGTGTGCGTGCAAACCAATGATTAATAATGCTGTGTGTGTTTGTGTATGTGTGTGTAAACCAATCATTAATACTGTTGTGTGTGTGTGTGTGTCACACCCTGATCAGATTCACCTGTCCTCGTTATTGTCTCCACCCATTCCAGATGTCGCTTGTTTTCCTCAGTGTATTTATCCCTGTGTTTCCTGTCTCTCTGTGCCAGTTCGTATTGTATGTTCCAAGTCAACCAGCGTTTTTCCCGTACTCCTGCCTTTGCTATTCTCTTTTTCTAGTCCTCCCAGTTTTTAATCCTTGCCTGTTCTGGACTCTGTACCCGCTTGCCTGACCATTCTGCCTGCCTTGACCACAAGCATTTCTGCCACTCTGTACCTCCTGGACTCTGATCTGGTTTTAACCTTTTGCCTGTCCATCACAATTCTCTTGCCTACTCCTTTTGGATCATTAAACATTGTAAGACGCCAACCGTCTGCATTTGGGTCCTGCCTTGTGTCATGATTGTGTGTGTTCCCTCATATGCTTTAACTAGATTTACTGTATTTCCATTCCACCAATCCAATAAAGTGATGCTACTTGGAGTACCATAATATTTTTGGGGGCCGTTCTCTTTCCCCTGTACTATTGCAGAAGATCCCAAGACTATCTTAAGACCTGCATGTAGTCTACAGCACAAAGAACTGACACCAGAAATAAGAGTCAAGGAGGCAAAGACATGCAAAGAGACACAGAAGGCTGATAGTAAATGTCAAACCTTCATGGTTTCCATTCAAAGATTCACAGCATGATTCTGACTTGAAAATAGAGCAGCGTCCCCAATGGCACCTGATCTAGGAATTATATTTCTGAGGAATCATCTTCATTATCACCTTCGTCATCATCTTCATCATTACATTTGAACAAAGAATTATTGATGTTTCGCTATGTTCCTATTTATCTCGGCTTAGATTAATTACTGTATCAGGTATATTTCTAATTCATCTACAGGTTTATATCGTGAATACTGTAGCAGGTATATTTGTAATTCATCTACAGGTTTATATCGTGAATACTGTAGCAGGTATATTTCTAATTCATCTAGAGGTATATGAATAATACATAACAAAAACCAATAGATGATAATGTGTTATAGTAGTGTGTGATAATGTGTTATAATATAGTTATAGTAGTGTGTAATAATGTGTTATTGTATAGTTATGGTAGTGGGTGATCATGTATAATAGTTATAGTAGTGTGTGTGATAATGTGTTATTGTATAGTTATAGTAGTTGGTGATCATGTATAATAGTTATAGTAGTGTGTGTGATAATGTGTTATAATTATAGTAGTGTCTGATAATGTATCATAGTATAGTTATAGTAGTGTATGATAATGCATTATAGTATGGTTATAGTAATGTGTAATAATGTGTTATAGTATAGTTATAGTAGTGTGTGATAATGTATTATTTGTAGTTATAGTAGTGTGTGGTAAGGTGTTATATTAGTGTCTGATAATGTAGTATAGTTATAGTATAGTAGTGTGTGATAATGTATCATGGTATAGTTATAGTAGTGTATTATTTTAGTGTTTGATAGTGTATTATAAAGTGAAACCATTTCAAACAGTCTCTTATCTGAAAGTAGGTTTAATGGTAATACACTGTTGATGCATAATGGTCTATTTAGAATATTTCAAAATACTGACATTTAACCACTGTAGTTCTATAACCCTAGATGACATAATTATTAGTTTGCCCTTAAAGTGACATATTAATTGTATGTCAAAAACCACATCACATGTTGTTCTGACAAACTACTGAATGTTATTAGGCTGCTGTTCACCTTCCACACACTATATTCTGGACAAAAACAGTGTGTTGCAATTTGAAACTCATAACAGATAATGTTGAGGAAGTTTTTGATGAGATTTTAAATCTCATCATTGAGGCAGTTTCAAGTGCAACTGCCTTTGGAGGGATGAGTTGAGTTATATTTTTCTCTCTCGCTCTCTCTCTCTCTCTCTGCATCAGCAATAGCAGCAGCTTTTGTCTGGTTCTCTGCTGGACAGCTGAGAGTACTGAGTCATCCAGATGTAGTCAGCCTGTTTGAAAACACTATGAATATGTCCCAAATTGCACCCTGTTCCCTATATAGTGTATGACTTGATCAGGGCCCATAGGGTGGGTGTGTGTGTGTGTGTGTGTGTGTGTGTGTGTGTGTGTGTGTGTGTGTGTGTGTGTGCGTGCGTGCGTGCGTGCGTGCGTGCGTGCGTGCGTGCGTGCGTGCGTGCGTGCGTGTGTGCGTGTGTGTGTGTGTGTGAACACAGAGTTCTGTTTAGACAGTGGTGAAATGTAGTTGACTGATCTCTGCAAATATCCAACCAGAAACTTAATTTGAAGATTTCTCTGTATCTACATAACCCTTCCTAGAATAACCTTACATACATCACTCAATTTCAGGAAAATCTACATTTTATTAAAGAAAGATGTATACTACAGTGTACATTCCTGACTGTATATGTATTCAGCTAAGTGTGTCAACTAAGTTGTACTGTGAGAGATCCGTTCCATCCTCTCTGTGGTAACAGTGTGAGGTAAATGCAGCTCTGCTTTGGCTGCGGAGATAACGACCAGAAACTAGTCTCTCTCTGTGAACTGTGTGCCTACTTCACTAAAATACAGTTTAGAGCTGTCTGGGGGCTTACCTGCACTGAATAAACAGAAAACACACAAATAGGAGTTTGGTTTTTACTGTTGATGATCTTCAAGTGTTTTTGTTGCGCAAACAACTTATCTGAAGTGGAGATAGCAGTCCTTGGTGCCAAATGGATTGGCAAAGTGCCTTCCTACACAGAATAAATTGACCAAACATGGAATAGGTGTTTTCGTTGTACAGTTGTGAATGTTTTTGAGTGTGCCGTTTCCTTCCCATTTTATTTTCCTATCCCCCATACACACGCAAAGCCATTGGTACTGCTGCTACTGTTACAAACAGCTTGAGTATGTGAACTACATCTCACCAGCTTTCTAGCTTTCTAGGACAGTGCATGGTCCCTCGCTTCTGTATGATCTTTTACCATGACTTTGTGATGGAGCCTTTCTGTCCCCAGCTACAGGAACTCACTAAGTGGCTCTCTCAGTCTACAATCTTATGAAAATTGGTTCCCAAAGGGATCAAGAACATTTTTCATCTGAAGATCCATTTTTGGAAGATGGGTTCAACCTAAAGTTTTTCATCCAATAACTGTTTTATGAATAAATGGTTATTTGATGATTATTTGGAAGTCAAGAAGGATTCTTTGGAAGGCAACACAGGTTCAACATCGAACCCTCCTGAACCTGAATTAGATAATAGTACCTGTACATTAGTGCCTGTACATTAGTGTTAACCTCAGTGTTTCAACTTTAACATCAGGAGTTTGAGTTATATGATAAGTTAAAAAAAAAATAGTAATATTTTTTTATTAACTTTATTTTAACAAGGAAGATATTTTGAGAACTTGGTCTCTTGTACAAATGGGCCCTCTGTATACAACAAATCTATCTATCTATCTATCTATCTATCTATCTATCTATCTATCTATCTATCTATCTATCTATCAATTCAATTCAATTCAAGGGGCTTTATTGGCATGGGAAACATGTGTTAACATTGCCAAAGCAAGTGAGGTAGATATTATACAAAAGTGAAATAAACAATACAAATTAACAGTAAACATTACACATACAGAAGTTTCAAAACAATAAAGACATTACAAATGTTATATTATATATATACAGTGTTGTAACAAATGGTTAAAGCACACAAGTTAAAATAAATAAACATAAATATGGGTTGTATTTACAATGGTGTTTGTTCTTCACTGGTTGCCCTTTTCTTGTGGCAACAGGTCACAAATCTTGCTGCTGTGATGGCACACTGTGGAATTTCTCCCAGTAGATATGGGAGTTTATCAAAATTGGATTTATCTATCTATAATAAATAATAATAATAAAATATCTGTCTGTCTGTCTGTCTGTCTGTCTGTCTGTCTGTCTGTCTGTCTGTCTGTCTGTCTGTCTGTCTGTCTGTCTGTCTGTCTGTCTGTCTGTCTGTCTGTCTGTCTGTCTGTCTGTCTGTCTGTCTGTCTGTCTGTCTGTCTGTCTGTCTGTCTGTCTGTCTGTCCGTCCGTCCGTCCGTCCGTCCGTCCGTCCGTCCGTCCGTCCGTCCGTCCGTCCGTCCGTCCGTCCGTCCGTCCGTCCGTCCGTCCGTCCGTCCGTCCGTCCGTCCGTCCGTCCGTCCGTCCGCGTCCGTCCGTCCGTCCGTCCGTCCGTCCGTCTGTTAAAATACAAAACACAGTCATGAGAAGCACATCACAAATCACCCAGAACAACTGTTATACTTCTCCACAAATAAGTCCCCAATCAGTACTTTAAATTGCATGAACGGCACCAGAACATCAAGATTAAATGGATTTTGAAAATTTGTTACAGCAATACCGTGCATTAAATCTAAAACCAGATTTACCTACCTCGATGGAGACCCTAGGAACCTCAAGATATAACTAATCCTGTGAACGGGTTAGGCAACTCAGGTATCTACAGTATACTTCAACAGCAAAGTTGGATATAACGGAAGCTCATGAAATAGGGCCTTGCAAACAATGATCATTCAGCAAGTTCATTCAGAAAGTTTCCCCTATCAGCAATCAGCCCAATATCATTGTGATTACGCTTAGAAGTTGTTTCAAAGAGATAGCCCGCAGAAATAAAATGGGGATTAAATGCATCAATGATGGAATTTTTTTCCGTAATGAGGCCAGTATCTGAATTAATTTGTTGTGGCAGAGAGGAGGAAGTAGAACCCTTCAGGGATTTGACGATTTTTCCAGAATTTAGCCGGCTTCCCATTACAATCCGAAAGAGCGGTTACATAATAATCAGATGTAGCATTTCTGATTGGTCTTATACAATGCATCCTCAGTTGCTTAAAAGCTTGCCTTGACCCAAGCATCAACTCTTTTATGAATGACTTCTGACAATTCCGGTGTGTACGAGGCATTTGATCTACCTTTAACCCGTAACTTTTTGAAGGGAGCATCTGGGCAACACCCATCTGGGCTACACCCATCTGGGCTACACCTAGCTCTGGGCTACACCCATCTGGGCTACACCTAGCTCTGGGCTACACCCATCTGGGCTACACCTAGCTCTGGGCTACACCCATCTGGGCTACACCTAGCTCTGGGCTACACCCATCTGGGCTACACCTAGCTCTGGGCTACACCCATCTGGGCTACACCTAGCTCTGGGCTACACCCATCTGGGCTACACCTAGCTCTGGGCTACACCCATCATTATCATATGTCCCAGGTAATTTTCAGAACTGTTTTTTTCAATGTCTGAATTTTTGCATATACATTGATTGGTTGATTAGTGTTATGCTGCACAAAGATAAATAACATCACTTTTTCTAAACTAATCCAATATGCTAGTAGTTGGATTTATGGCACCCGTTACTGAGATGGTTGTTCCAGTTTAGACAATTTAGCTATTGTCAGCTCTCCCTACCCTGGCTGTCATTCTGAATGCAGGTGATTCAAATTGTTGTATATTCTCACTCTTGCTCGATTCCAATAGGAATTACACATCACTTTGCAAACCAGCAAAAAGTGACTTGAAGGCCTGATGTGGCCTGTAAACCAGGAGTTTCCGACCACTGTGTTAAGGTAAAACTAAGCCCTGAAAGAAAGGCTGTATGATATGTCGTATGTAATGTAGTCATAAAAAAAATATGGTAGAACTGTTCATGGAGGGTTCTAGGAAGAACCATTTACAAAGGGTTCTATTTCGCCAATGGGGACGAACTGAAGATGCCAATATGGTACTATATAGCACCTTTTTTCTGAGAGTCATATTTTTTTTCTTCTTCCCAGCACTTTCATGTGTTGGACTCTGGCAATGAGTGTCAGGGGACATATCAAAGCTTTTTACACATAAAATGGCCTTGCTCTGTAGGGAGAAGGGAAGGGGTGGCGAGGAGGATAAGGGGAAAGGGGGAACTAAATGAAACAAACAGGGAGAGAGAGAGGAGGTGGAGGGGGAAACAAAACGAAACAAACATCTCTGAGATTAGCAAATGGAGGAGCCATGGCATCAATAAGGGACTACAGCTTTCAGCTGGATTCACCTGGTCAGTCTATGTCATGGAAAGAGCAGGTGTTCTTAATGTTTGTATGCTCAGTGAAGTTTTAATCTCTTCAGGGTATGACTCCTTCTCCTCTCCTCATTTCTTAATTTGAGATCTGTACGTTGTTTAAATTATGCATTGGTACCAATGAGAGAAACATTCAGATCTTTGTAATCTGCCCAATAATCGTATCCACAAATATTCACTGAGAGTACAAAATATTAGGAACAGCTCTTTCCATGACAGTCTGACCAGGTGAATCCAGGTGAAAGCTATGACCCTTAATGATGTCAATTGTTAAATCCACTTCAACCAGTGTAGATGAAGGATAGGGAGACAGGTTGAAGAAGGATTGTTATGTCTTGAGACAACTGAGACATGGATTGTGTATGTGTGCCATTCAGAGGGTGAATGGGCAAGACAAAAGATTTAAGTGCCTTTCACGCTCAATAGTTTCCTGTATGTATCAAGAATGGTCCACCACCCAAAGGACATCCAGTCAACTTGACACAGCTGTGGGAAGCATTGGAGTCAACATGGGCCAGCATCTCTGTGGAACGCTTCGACACCTTGGAGAGTCAATGACCCTACAAATTGAGGCTGTTCTGAGGTCAAAGGGGGGTGCAACTCAATATTAGGAAGGTGTTCTTAATGTTTTGTATACTATACGCCACAGAAGGGCTAGTTGGAATATTATGCTCTGAGATTTAGTATTAGGGGTCCCAACTCAAACCTATCGTTGAGTTGTTGGGATTTCTTCTTACTAAAGACAACCCTGATGCAGTGAGGTTGAGATTAATTGAAAATATGTTTTTATAATAGATAGTCAGACATCAAGTTTGTTTTCAAGGGATTTTGCCTAGACGTGTTACTTATGGAAAGTGACTGGGGTCCTTGACATAGAAAAATAAATTAAAAAAATTACTGAATTGTGATTCCAAATTTTCTCTGTTGCTGCAGTTACGGCAAGGGATTGTTTTCTTTGGAGCTTGTGTTGCAACAGATCATGGGGACAGGAAGTTACCTCCAACAATACATTCACATTCAGGGAATGGCATCTGCAAAGAATGTTGCACATCTGAAAGACTACTACACTGTACATTCTGATACTGTGGCTGTGATTACACAGGCAGCCTAATTCTGATAACAGACATGTATCACCAATAACCGTCACATCCAGTCAGTGCATAGTTCCATAGCACATCTGTCAAAATGTAAAATAGAGTCGCAGCTGCAATTTTTTTTTACAAGTTCTATGTTTGACCTGACAAAAGTTTATTAGATAGATGTGGTCAATCTTGTTGAGCTCCACTCGGCGACTAAGAGTTCGAAGCTCGATAAAGGATTCAAGTTCTTCCACAAGAACTACCTTTTCAATTACGGAGGTAAGTTAACCATCAGAAATATTAGCCAACACCAGCTAGCTAGCTAGCTAACGGTAGCTAACGCCATAACATTAGCTACCAACTCAGGCTATAACATGATGGTGTTGTTTAACCTGGGACTGAATATAACACGTTGCTAGCTAGTTAGCTAGCTATAACACGTGCTTCAGTTCAAGTGATACCAGCTTGATTACTTGAGACCTTCCTTGATTTGACAACTAATGATGTTCATGTTTTGTCCTCTAAATGTTCAGTATACAACAAGGTAAACAGGGAGGTTGTTTTGAGTTCTAGGTCAATGAAGAAGAATGAGGAGCCCCATAAAATGCAGGTTATCAATAGGTACGATTAAGATACGATTAGGAAGAGTTCAGATTTGATCAAGTTCATTACTTTTGTTTTACTGCGGTGGTAGATTGCCTTTATAACTCTACAATATAGCCATCTCTCATGGCCATACTCTGTGTTTGTCTGCTGTAGCACTGCCTAACCCTTTCACAGGACTCTGTGTTTGTCTGCTGTAGCACTGCCTAACCCTTTCACAGGACTCTGTGTTTGTCTACTGTAACACTGCCTAACCCTTTCACAGGACTCTGTGTTCGTCTGCTGTAGCACTGCCTAACCCTTTCACAGGACTCTGTGTTTGTCTGCTGTAGCACTGCCTAAACTTTCACAGGACTCTGTGTTTGTCTACTGTAGCACTGCCTAATCCTTTCACAGGACTCTGTGTTCGTCTGCTGTAGCACTGCCTAACCCTTTCACAGGACTCTGAGTTTGTCTGCTGTAGCACTGCCTAAACTTTCACAGGACTCTGTGTTTGTCTGCTGTAGCACTGCCTAAAGCCCTTTCACAGGACTCTGTGTTTGTCTGCTGTAGCACTGCCTAACCCTTTCACAGGTTTGACAGCTGTGCACTGTATTTGTTGATTCTCCATTATTAGAAAAACCTGTCGGTCTTTTATAGGAAAAATTATTGTAAATCGTACTGATATCGGTTTACATCTTCACTTTAGAATCACTTTGCAAACAGATGTGGAGCCTGCTGTCTTGCTGTCTCTGTCCTGTTTGTGTGCTGCAGGGATATCTATGTGCAACCATATGGTTGCTTTTCCAAACAGCACATTACAGCATGATGAGCATGAAGGCAGTGCCACCACCTGAACCATGCACTAGCTCTCTGGATATTTCTCAGAAATTGTGTGCACAAATTTGTTTACATCCCTGTTAGTTAGCATTTTTCCTTTGCCAAGATAATCCGTCCACCTGACAAGTGTGGCATATCAAGAAGCTGATTAAACAAACAGCATGATCATTAAACAGGTGCTGGGGACAATAAAAGGCCACTTTAAAATGTGCAGTTTTGTTACACAACACAATGCCACAGATGTCTCAAGTTTTCAATCAGTGGGTGGGGGGTCTGGGGGGGTTGCTGAGGACTATTTGTGTCGGTAATAAAGCCCCTTTGTGGGGAAAATCTCATTGTGATTGGCTGGGCCTGGCTCCTCATTGGGTGGTTCGGGCTAGAAAGTGGATGGGCCCATGCCCTCTCAGGCCCACCCATGGCTGCACCCCTGCCCAGTCATGTGAAATCCATAGATTAGGACCTAATGAATTTATTAAAATTGAATGATTTCAATTTCATACTCTCGATGGTGAATCCCTTATCAGCCATGACACGTCTCCAGTAACTCTACACCGGTCATAAATTGAGCCGGTGCAGAGTTTAGAGAAAAAGGTAACTGCTCCACATGGTTTAATCCCAATTAGACCCTTGATTGTGTTGCTATTCTTGTAAGAAGAGAATATCTCAGACTGATGAGAGATGGATGTCGGATTCCCACATCTTATCTCTGCGCAGTTGATGATGACTATGACATCTGCTGTGCTGTTGGACCTTGTCAGGGATCGTCACATTCATAATTTCTCTGATCATCACGATGGGCAATGAGCCAAGGACTAGGTTCAGGACGTTGGCCCAAGTGTGAGCCAAGGACTAGGTACAGGAAGTTGGCCCATGTGATGACTACACGGCTACTTACTCTAAAGTAGTCAGCCAAGACCTTCTCCTTCAATGCTACAGCTACACGGCAGCAGTACAAGAAAAACTTGTCAATGAGGTGCAGCTTGCGGTTAGGACTTGGGGTTGTTTCTGGACCAGTTAGCAGACACATTCTCTGTGCCTTGGGCCACCAGTACACCAGCTTGGATGCAGATGGTTCTATAGACTTCCAAAACACAGTGAAAATCTAATTTGACTGGAAACAGGTATAGAATCGAAAATCTTCATCAGAAGCATGGAATCTGTTGACTTGTAACTAAGGGGGGTGGCTTATTCTCAGTTTCTGGAGGAGGAGGAGTCGTGTGGTTGTGGTTTGCTGCTACAACAATCTCAAGAGAGATGTCTTCTTCCAGCTCTTCATGGGAAGAAGGGATAGGACGATTACCATCTCTGAGACAAGTTCTTGCCCTGTCACACGCTGATTCCCGTTGTGGCAAAACTGGGACGGGACAACTCCGACCTTTAGCCGTTTGCGAACGGTCTCAGAAGTGTAGTCCGTTAGGTTGAAATGTAGGCCATATACGAAGGTGCTAGGTCATGTAATATATCCCCATGATGAAGCCCTACAGTATATCTCCATGATGTAGACCTACAGCATATCTCCATGACATTGACGTACTGCAAATCTCCATCACGTAGACCTACAGTATTTCCCCATGACAGAGACATACAGTATATTTCCCCCTGACTTAGACCTAATATATATCTCCATGACATAGACCTACAGCAAATCTCCATCACATAGACCTACAGTATATCCCAATGATGTAGATCTACATTATACTTTCATGACATAGACATACAGTATATCTCCAAGACGTAGACCTACAGTATACCTCCATGATGTAGACCTACAGTATATCCCAATGACGTAGACCTACAGTATATCCCAATGACGTAGACCTACAGTATACCTCCATGACGTAGACCTACAGTATATCCCAATGACGTAGACCTACAGTATACCTCCATGACATAGACCTACAGTATACCTCCATGACATAGACCTACAGTATACCTCCATGACATAGACCTACAGTATATCCCCATGATGTAGACCTACATTATACTTTCATGACATAGACATACAGTATACCTCCATGACATAGACCTACAGTATACCTCCATGACATAGACCTACAGTATATCCCAATGATGTAGACCTACATTATACTTTCATGACATAGACATACAGTATATCTCCAAGACGTAGACCTACAGTATACCTCCATGATGTAGACCTACAGTATACCTCCATGATGTAGACCTACAGTATATCCCAATAACGTAGACCTACAGTATATCTCCAAGACGTAGACCTACAGTATACTTCCATGACGTACACCCACAGTATATCCCAATAACGTAGACCTACAGTATATCCCAATGACGTAGACCTACAGTATACCTCCATGATTTAGACCTATAGTATATCTCCATGACATGGACCTACAATATATCTCCATGATTTAGACCTGTAGTATATCTCCATGACATAGTCCTACAGCATGTAACCATGACATAGACCTACAGTATATCTCCATGATGTAGACCTACAGTATATCTCCATGATGTAGACCTACAGTATATCCCAATAACGTAGACCTACATTATATCTCCAAGACGTAGACCTACAGTATACTTCCATGATGTAGACCTACTGTAACGTTCGTCGTTTGAAGATGAGGAATCATCGGACCAAAGCGCAGCGTGGTAAGTGTTCATGTTAATATTTAAAAAATAGAACACTAAACAAAATAACAAAGAGAATGAAACGAAACGAAACGAAACAGTCCTGTCTGGTACAGACACAAAGACAGAAAACAACTACCCACAAAACACAGGTGGGAAAAGGCTACCTAAGTATGGTTCTTAATCAGAGATAACAATAGACAGCTGCCTCTGATTGAGAACCACACCCGGCCAAACACACAGAAATAGAAAACATAGAACACAAAACATAGAATGCCCACCCCAACTCACACCCTGACCAAACCAAAATAGAGACATAAAAAAGGAACACTAAGGTCAGGGCGTGACACCTACAGTATATCTCCCTTGCATAGACCTACAGTTTAAGTCGGAAGTTTACATACACCTTAGCCAAATACATTTAAACTTTTCACAATTCTTGACATTTAATACATTAAAAAAATCCTTGTCTTAGGTCAGTTAGGATCACCACATTATTTTAAGAATGTGAAATGTCAGAATAATAACAGAGAACATTTTTTATTTCAGCTTTTATTTATTTCATCACATTCCCAGTGGGTCAGAAATTTACATACACTCAATTAGTATTTGGTAGCATTGCCTATAAATTGTTTAACTTGGGTCAAACGTTTCGGGTAGCCTTCCACAAGCTTCCCACAATAAGTTTGGTGAATTTTGGCCCATTCCTCCTGACAGAGCTGGTGTAATTGAGTCAGGTTTGTAGGCCTCCTTGCTCGCAAACGCCTTTTCAGTTCTGCCCACAAATTTTCTGTTGGATTGATGTCAGGGCTTTGTGTTGGCCACTCCAATACCTTGACTTTGTTGTCCTTAAACCATTTTGCCACAACTTTGAAAGTATGCTTGGGGTCATTGTCCTTTTGGAAGACCCATTTGCGACCAAGCTTTAACTTCCTGACTGATGTCTTGAGATGTTGCTTCAATATATCCACATAATTTTTCTGCCTCATGATGCCATCTATTTTGTGAAGTTTACCAGTCCTTCCTGCAGCAAAGCACCCCCACAACACGATGCTGCCACCCCCAGTGCTTCACGGTTGGGATGGTGTCCTTCGGCTTGCAAGCCTCCCCCTTTTTCCTCCAAACATAACAATGGTCATTATGGCCAAACAATTGTTGGAAAAATTACTTGTGTCATTCACAAAGTAGATGTCCTAACCGACCTGCCAAAACTACAGTTTGTTAACAAGAAATTTTGTGGTTGAAAACCGAGGTTTAATGACTCCATTCTAAGTGTATGTAAACCTCCGACTTCAACTGTACATTATATCTCCATGAGATAGATCTACAGTATATCGCCATGACGTAGACCTACAGTATATTTCCATGACGTAGACCTACAGTATATTTCCATGACGTAGACCTACTGTATATTCCATAACGTAGACCTACAGTATATTGCCATAGCGTAGACCTACAGTATATCCCCATAATGTAGACCTACAGTATATCCCCATGATGTAGTCCTACGCTATATCCCCATGATGTAGACCTACAGTATATCCCCATAATGTAGACCTACAGTATATCCCCATGATGTAGACCTACAGTATATCCCCATAATGTAGACCTACAGTATATCCCCATAATGTAGACCTACGCTATATCCCCATGATGTAGACCTACAGTATATCCCCATGATGTAGACCTACGCTATATCCCCATGATGTAGACCTACGCTATATCCCCATGATGTAGACCTACAGTATATCCCCATAATGTAGACCTACAGTATATCCCCATAATGTAGACCTACGCTATATCCTCATGATGTAGACCTACAGTATATCCCCATAATGTAGACCTACGCTATATCCTCATGATGTAGACCTACAGTATATCCCCATAATGTAGTCCTACGCTATATCCCCATGATGTAGACCTACAGTATATCCCCATGATGTAGACCTACAGTGTATCCCCATAATGTAGACCTACAGTATATCCCCATGATGTAGACCTACAGTATATCCCCATAATGTAGACCTACAGTATATCCTCATGATGTAGACCTACAGTATATCCCCATAATGTAGACCTACAGTATATCCCCATGATGTAGACCTACAGTATATTTCCATGACGTAGACCTACTGTATATTCCATAACGTAGACCTACAGTATATTGCCATAGCGTAGACCTACAGTATATCCCCATAATGTAGACCTACAGTATATCCCCATGATGTAGTCCTACGCTATATCCCCATGATGTAGACCTACAGTATATCCCCATGATGTAGACCTACGCTATATCCCCATGATGTAGACCTACGCTATATCCCCATGATGTAGACCTACAGTATATCCCCATAATGTAGACCTACAGTATATCCCCATAATGTAGACCTACGCTATATCCTCATGATGTAGACCTACAGTATATCCCCATAATGTAGACCTACGCTATATCCTCATGATGTAGACCTACAGTATATCCCCATAATGTAGTCCTACGCTATATCCCCATGATGTAGACCTACAGTATATCCCCATGATGTAGACCTACAGTGTATCCCCATAATGTAGACCTACAGTATATCCCCATGATGTAGACCTACAGTATATCCCCATAATGTAGACCTACAGTATATCCTCATGATGTAGACCTACAGTATATCCCCATAATGTAGACCTACAGTATATCCCCATGATGTAGACCTACAGTATATCCCCATAATGTAGACCTACAGTATATCCCCATGATGTAGTCCTACGCTATATCCCCATGATGTAGACCTACAGTATATCCCCATAATGTAGACCTACAGTATATCCCCATGATGTAGACCTACAGTATATCCCCATAATGTAGACCTACAGTATATCCCCATAATGTAGACCTACGCTATATCCCCATGATGTAGACCTACAGTATATCCCCATGATGTAGACCTACGCTATATCCCCATGATGTAGACCTACGCTATATCCCCATGATGTAGACCACAGTATATCCCCATAATGTAGACCTACAGTATATCCCCATAATGTAGACCTACGCTATATCCTCATGATGTAGACCTACAGTATATCCCCATAATGTAGACCTACGCTATATCCTCATGATGTAGACCTACAGTATATCCCCATAATGTAGTCCTACGCTATATCCCCATGATGTAGACCTACAGTATATCCCCATGATGTAGACCTACAGTGTATCCCCATAATGTAGACCTACAGTATATCCCCATGATGTAGACCTACAGTATATCCCCATAATGTAGACCTACAGTATATCCTCATGATGTAGACCTACAGTATATCCCCATAATGTAGACCTACAGTATATCCCCATGATGTAGACCTACAGTATATCCCCATAATGTAGACCTACAGTATATCCCCATGATGTAGACCTCCAGTATATCCCCATAATGTAGACCTACGCTATATCCTCATGATGTAGACCTACAGTATATCCCCATAATGTAGACCTACGCTATATCCCCATGATGTAGACCTACAGTATATCCTCATGATGTAGACCTACAGTATATCCCCATAATGTAGACCTACGCTATATCCCCATGATGTAGACCTACAGTATATCCCCATAATGTAGACCTACGCTATATCCTCATGATGTAGACCTACAGTATATCCCCATGATATAGACCTACAGTATATCCCCATGATGTAGACCTACAGTATATCCCCATGATGTAGACCTACAGTGTATCCCCATGATGTAGACCTACAGTATATCCCCATGATGTAGACCTACAGTATATCCCCATGATGTAGACCTACAGTATATCGCCATAGCGTAGACCTACAGTATATCCCCATGATGTAGACCTACAGTATATCCCCATGATGTAACCTGTTGGTCACATGGTTACTGGTCATGTGTTACTGACTTTTTCAATATTCGTAAAAAATTATGAACGATGGTAACTAGTGAAGGTAACCCTGAGTGAATAGTGGTTAACCCTATTTAATCTGGTGTAGTTTTCTATGCTTGTTGGTTTTTGCTTTTTAAGCGCTTTGAGATTCAGTTTGTAATGAAAAGCACTACAGAAGTTAAATAACTGATAATTATTATTATT
This sequence comes from Salvelinus alpinus, assembly GCF_045679555.1. Taxonomy (NCBI): domain Eukaryota; kingdom Metazoa; phylum Chordata; class Actinopteri; order Salmoniformes; family Salmonidae; genus Salvelinus; species Salvelinus alpinus. Next base: position 85,449,206 of record NC_092088.1, on the reverse strand, counting down.
ATTAGTGTATGCGTAGTGCTGCTATTATGTAATTAACATATACAGGATCTAGAGTTAATATCATGTCACTTCCAGAACATTCCGCCAGTCATCCCAACAATAGGAAAGGGTATTCAGAATTCAATTAATCTGAGACTGAGACACATATTAAATCAGCCAAAGACAAAGCCCAATTGTTGTATGTTCCTTTTTATCCTCTGGTAATTACAAACTAATTATGATCCACAGCTTCATCACCAGCAGAACTGCTGCTTTGTTTGACCAGACACATTGGGACAACACAGCAAGACAGTCAAAGTGACATGTACTGTAGCTGCTTCTCAAGAGCTCTGCTGTACGTCTTCTCCATCCTTCTCTATTCTCTCTCTCTCTCTCTACCTCTCTTGCTCCCTCTCCCTCTTTCTCTCTCTCTAGTCATTTGGCTTTCGCCCCCACTCCGCACCCAGCAGAGTCGGCAGCAGCTACGTAAAAAAAAATATCCAGGACATGTGCAGAAATCTCCATATCAATAGCCATAGCAAGTCGGGTTCCAGAAAATCGGGAACCTTAGCTACTCCATTCTTTTAATTACCCTCTGATCTCCTATGGCTGTGGCCTGGGGCTGAGAAAAGCAAGGTTTTTGTGAAACAGGCTAGAGCTCCTGTGTCTCAACCCTTCCCCTTATTGACAACACACAGAGAGAGAGAGAGTGAGAGGCAAAGAGAGAGAGACAGAAGAAGAAGGAAAGAGAGAGAAAGCTCCATTGCTGGCACTCTCCCACTAGAATTCTACCCCCCCTTCCCTTCCTCTCTCCACTCCTCCTTCCCTCCATCCCTCTCTCCCATGCAACCACTTGCTTTCTCTCACCGAGGAGCCTAGTTACTCACTGGACAGGGGAATCGATACAGGAGAAAGTGAAGGTCCACAGCAGGAAGCAATGGACCCCTTTAACAGGAGCGGACTGGCCACCTGGCAAAGATGGGCTGGTAAATGATGGGCTGGTAAATGTTTTGCCCAGTGGGCCTGTCAATCTTGTTTGTTTGTTTGTTTAAAATAATCATTAACTGGCTAATAATGCGGTCCACAAGAAAAAATTGGCCGGTGAAGTGGCTTCGAAGAGAAAAATACGCCGGTGTTTCAGAAAGGCTCGGGCCGATTTCTGCTCCCAGTCCGCCCCTGCCCTTTAACTCCCCCTCACCCCAACCTCCCCCTTTACCAGGGCTCCTCATATGGCTCTGGTTAAAAGTAGTCTACTATGTAAAGAATAGGGTGAGACTCAGACAAGATGGAGGACCATAATAACACCCTTGCCTGCCTCTTCTCCTCCTTCCCTCTCGCCCCTCCTATTCCACTCCATCTACAGCAGAAGTACATCACACACAGACACCTCTACAGCAAATGGGTTTGGAAGAAGAAGAAAATTGTGCAACCCTCAACCCTTTAGTCTGTGGAAGAGGAATGAACATGGGAACTCCTCAGAGAAGGGACAGAGGGTGGAACAGAGGACTGGACTAAGTGTTCTGTCCTCTGTACCGCCATGTGTATTCCCACAGACAGAAGTGTTTTTACCAATGTACTTTGCCACTGAATAAGCACGGATTGAGACTTGTTGATGTGTAAAGCCGATGGGTTCCTATGAGGGTCTGTTAGGTCAAATCTAACTGACTGAGACTTGTTGAGGTGTGAGACTGATGGGTTCCTATGAGGGTCTGTCACGTCAAATCTAACTGACTCAGACTTGTTGAGGTGTGAGACTGATGGGTTCCTATGAGGGTCTGTCAGGTCAAATCTAACTGACTCAGACTTGTTGAGGTGTGAGACTGATGGGTTCCTATGAGGGTCTGTCAGGTCAAATCTAACTGACTCAGACTTGTTGAGGTGTGAGACTGATGGGTTCCTATGAGGGTCTGTCACGTCAAATCTAACTGACTCAGACTTGTTGAGGTGTGAGACTGATGGGTTCCTATGAGGGTCTGTCAGGTCAAATCTAACTGACTCAGACTTGATGAGGTGTGAGACTGATGGGTTCCTATGAGGGTCTGTCAGGTCAAATCTAACTGAGTTGGTTTACCTAATGTAGATACTGTATGTGATGAATTGGAACAAAAGTCTTTACAGAGATTCTGCAAACATACAATCCACAAATGCTATATAATTATGATGCTGTTTTAAATCAGTGTACTAGATGTTTCTGGAATATTTGTTTTGATTAGTTCTCTTCAAACTGATCTAAAAGTGGAGTCTATTTCAGACATTCACCTAAAGTGGGTTTCATAAGTATTGAAATGTATATTTAAGTTAGATATTTTTGTCATTGATCTACACAAAATACTCCATAATGACAAAGTGAAAATAAAATTCTACAAATAATATAATTAAATAACTCAAATGTATTAGGATTAACAAATCACTAAATAAGTTACATGGACTCACTCTGTGAGAAATAATAGGGATTGACATGATTTTCGAATGACCAACACTTTCTCTGCCCCCATATATACAACATATGTAAGGTCCCTTTGTCAAGTAATGAATTTCAAATACAGATTAAACGACAAAGACCAGAGAGCTGGATCTGAAAACACCAGCAAGGAGAAGAACCCCAAAATATGCATGTAAATTAGCTTGGTCCATCTCCCTCCATCTTTCTCGAAAAGCACACCTTCCCTCCAAATTAGTACTGGCCAGAATTATTTTTTGAATGGTATCTGGGACGAACAGTTCAAAAGAAAGCTGTATGTCCTGCACATGAGAAACCTCCATCCACGTCGGCCCTGGTTACATCTTTATCACATTGGCAGCCATGAGGGGTGGCCCTGGTTACATCTTTATCACATTGGCAGCCATGAGGGGTGGCCCTGGTTGCATCTTTATCACATTGGCAGCCATGAGGGGTGGCCCTGGTTACATCTTTATCACATTGGCAGCCATGAGGGGTGGCCCTGGTTGCATCTTTATCACATTGGCAGCCATGAGGGGTGGCCCTGGTTGCATCTTTATCACATTGGCAGCCATGAGGGGTGGCCCTGGTTACATCTTTATCACATTGGCAGCCATGAGGGGTGGCCCTGGTTACATCTTTATTACATTGGCAGCCATGAGGGGTGGCCCTGGTTACATCTGTATCACATTGGCAGCCATGAGGGGTGGCCCTGGTTACATATTTATCACATTGGCAGCCATGAGGGGTGGCCCTGGTTACATCTTTATCACATTGGCAGCCTTGAGGGGTGGCCCTGGTTGCATCTTTATCACATTGGCAGCCATGAGGGGTGGCCCTGGATACATATTTATCACATTGGCAGCCATGAGGGGTGGCCCTGGTTGCATCTTTATCACATTGGCAGCCATGAGGGGTGGCCCTGGTTACATCTTTATCACATTGGCAGCCTTGAGGGGTGGCCCTGGTTACATCTTTATCACATTGGCAGCCATGAGGGGTGGCCCTGGTTACATCTTTATCACATTGGCAGCCATGAGGGGTGGCCCTGGTTACATCTTTATCACATTGGCAGCCATGAGGGGTGGCCCTGGTTGCATCTTTATCACATTGGCAGCCATGAGGGGTGGCCCTGGTTACATCTTTATCACATTGGCAGCCATGAGGGGTGGCCCTGGTTACATCTTTATCACATTGGCAGCCATGAGGGGTGGCCCTGGTTACATCTTTATCACATTGGCAGCCATGAGGGGTGGCCCTGGTTACATCTTAATCACATTGGCAGCCATGAGGGGTGGCCCTGGTTACATCTTTATCACATTGGCAGCCATGCGGGGTGGCCCTGGTTGCATATTTATCACATTGGCAGCCATGCGGGGTGGCTCATTCCTGGGCAATAAGACCATTAAATTTCCAAAAAATTTGACATCCATATTTCTCCTCCTGTAGGTTGATGACGGGCTGGTCCTGGGGCTGGTTGCTGATGGGCTGGTCCTGGGGCTGGTTGCTGATGGGCTGGTCCTGGGGCTGGTTGCTGATGGGCTGGTCCTGGGGCTGGTTGCTGATGGGCTGGTTGCTGACGGGCTGGTTGCTGACGGGCTGGTCCTGGGGCTGGTTGCTGATGGGCTGGTCCTGGGGCTGGTTGCTGATGGGCTGGTCCTGGGGCTGGTTGCTGACGGGCTGGTCCTGGGGCTGGTTGCTGACGGGCTGGTCCTGGGGCTGGTTGCTGATGGGCTGGTCCTGGGGCTGGTTGCTGACGGGCTGGTCCTGGGACTGATTGCTGATGGGCTGGTCCTGGGGCTGGATGCTGACGGGCTGGTCCTGGGGCTGGTTGCTGACGGGCTGGTTGCAGACGGGCTGGTCCTGGGGCTGGCTGAGGGCCAATCTCATCCTCTTCTTTCAACTCACTGTCAGACTCTGAATTGACATAGACATGATCCTTATATTTAGAAAATTCCTCCTTCCACACTAGCTTCTCTCTCTGCATAACATTTTTGTAAGGCCCTCTGAGCAGAGATGATTTTTGCCGTAGTGATTGATTGTGGTAAGGTGCCAAACATGCAAAGCTATTTCTTTTTTGTGTCCCTCCCCCAATTTGCACCGGGCTGGGGTGGAGTGTGGGAAAATACAGATTTTTTTAAAAAATGTATCGAAATAATGTATTGTAATAACATTGTAATCCCGCAATACATTTTGTAGTTTCACACACTACAAAGGGTAAAGAGTGTGAGAAAAGTGGGAGACAGGCAGGGAGACAAACAGGTTCTTGGTGCTATGTTGAAACAGCAGGCCCAGGGAGGAGGCAGACAGATTGAAGGCACAGAGCAAACCGTTTTGTTTCATTTTCTATTATTTTCACCTACACACACACTTTTCCACACTTTTATTACACTCGGGTCCGATGGACCCGAACACCACATATTTAATTTAAATGTGTAGGGGGTGCACAGTGTGCACTCAATGAAAATGTGTTATTTTACATGTTCTTCACAGAAAATGAGCCAAGGCCAATGAGTCTCAGGTTGAAAAAATTATTCATTGTATCATTTTTCTTTTAGTTAACATTGAACATGGGTCACACAGACTCGAACACCACACAAGGGTTAATAAGTGACAACAAACAACAAATATATAAAGGTAACTTTATTGCATTATTCAACAATACCGTATGAAAGCAGATCTAATTAAATGGAGTAATCTTCCCATAAATCTTACAGGTAGAAAAACCTCTTTAAAAGGTGTTTTATTTATTTTCGGTAATGCCAATTACCCCCACCGGAGACCTTCTTTAAAAAGGTATACTTTGCCAAAACAGACTTCATATGGGGAAATACAATTAATAGAAAAAATAGGAATGTTTTACATTTAAATCAAGTCTGAGGGTGGCTTTAACCTTCCAGACTTGGAATGGTATTGACTCGCTACCCAAGGCTTTTACTTGGGTAGCGAGTTGATGCACTAAAGAGGAACAATGGGTACATATTGAAGATGCGCATGCTCATCCCCAGAATCTTTGTACGTGTCTATTTTCAAAGGGTAAAGATAAGAACATGAACAACTTCATAGTTAAGAACACTATAAGACTATGGAAGAAAATTAAACGTATTCTACAAGAACCAATATCATTTCATAAAAACACAACCTTATGAAAAAAATCCTTCTCTAGCTTTTCATAATTCACTGATAAATTGGTCCACATGGAAAATTAAAGGCATAGAAACCGTAAATGACTTGGTAACAGGAAATACATTTGCTTTCATGATATAATAAAAAAGCTATTTTGGACTGACCATTGTATATAGTTTGAAATAAACGAAATGTAAAAGTTCCATATTACAGCATTTCTAAACCAATCTTTTGGACATCAGAGCAGACTTGAGGGAATCTTATTTGAGGAGGATTTTAGTTTTTCACATGATGGTAAGATATACAAAACCTTGCAGAGAGTATATCCAACTGACAATCTCATAGATACCAAGACTTAAAAAGAACTGATGTTGAGGGAAAGTTGGAGCATAACTAACGAAATTACAGAGAAGGGAAAGGAAAGCTGGGTTTCACATGTTTGGCTGCTCTGACAGTGTTATACTGTAGCTTATGTTGAGGCACATCTGACACTGTTATACTGTAGCTTATGTTGAGGCACATCTGACACTGTTATACTGTAGCTTATGTTGAGGCACATCTGACACTGTTATACTGTAGCTTATGTTGAGGCACATCTGACAGTGTTATACTGTAGCTTATGTTGAGGCACATCTGACAGTGTTATACTGTAGCTTATGTTGAGGCACATCTGACAGTGTTATACTGTAGCTTATGTTGAGGCACATCTGACAGTGTTATACTGTAGCTTATGTTGAGGCACATCTGACAGTGTTATACTGTAGCTTATGTTGAGGCACATCTGACAGTGTTATACTGTAGCTTATGTTGAGGCACATCTGACAGTGTTATACTGTAGCTTATGTTGAGGCACATCTGACACTGTTATACTGTAGCTTATGTTGAGGCACATCTGACAGTGTTATACATAAGCAATACGGCCCGAGGATGTGTGGTATACGGCCAATTTACAAAGGTTAAGGGCTGTTCTTATGCATGATGCCACGCGGAGTGCCTGGACACAGCCTGGACACAGCCTGGACACATCACATGTTGAGGTACATCTGACTCTCTTATACTGTAGCTTATGTGGGGATACATCTCACCTCACAATCAGATGGGTGTACTTCATGATAAAATGGCATTTAGCTAAAGATTGAGAGAAAATGTGTGAATCTCTCAACAACAACAAAATAGATTCCAGAGATTCACAATTGTGTCTCATATCCAACAACGTATCAAATACAAACACCCCTCCAGATTGAAACATGTTATTCAAAACTCACTATTATCTTGGTAATGCATTAGTGGGGGAACCGGTTGGTTTTCTTGTTATTTCTAGTGAAGGACATTACCTCCCTTAGTGATGTCACCAAGCCATCCCCCTACAGGAAGTGCACCCTATACCCTTTATAGTGCACTACTTTTTACCAGGGCCCATAGGAAAGTAGTATTCCCATCATGCCTTGGTCAAAAGTAGTGCACTACATAGGGAATTACGTGGCATTTGGGACATCACCTTCCTATTTTTGTGTGTGTGTGTGTGTGTGTGTGTGTGTGTGTGTGTGTGTGTGTGTGTGTGTGTGTGTGTGTGTGTGTGTGTGTGTGTGTTTGCCCAACAATGTGAATCCCAGTGTGCTGAATGATAAAGGTCAGTGATACTGAGAGAGGAGCCTGTTGAAGTTTGCCTGCCTCTAATTAGCTAGCGCTCTGTGCTCTCAGCTCACTCCACAGTGCCAACAGCTAGCACGCGCAGCCGTGTGTGTGTGCGGATATGTGTGTGTGTGTGTGTGTATGTGTGTGTGTGTGGGTTGGGGGGGCTTAGCTGTGTGACCAGAATGTGACCAAAAACAAAGGTAGTCACTTGCTCACGCCACTGCCAAGTAGAGAGGGAGGGGGAATTGAGTAGGAGGTGGAGAAGGAGAATGAGAGTCAATCCCTCGCCACAGCAAGCAGAGAAGAAGGTGAGTGAAGAGGAAGACGCCAGCCAGTCAGCCATCCATCCATCCAGCCAGTCATCCAGCCAGCCAGCCAGCCAGCCAGCCAGCCAGCCAGCTAACAAAGAAGAGAAATTAGAAGCAAATGATAATGACGTTAAAGAGCGAGAGAGAGAAAGAGAGACAGAGAGAGAGATATATGGAGAGAGACAGATGGAGACATAGAGAGAGAGAGATAGAGAGAGGGAGATGATAGATAGATAGATAGATAGATAGATAGATAGATAGATATATAGATAACTAATTGAGACTCTGCATGTAGAATTCTGCAAAAATATAATCTGTGTACAACATAAAACACCAATGCATGAAGTGCAGAAATTGGCCGATTCCGGCTATTTATCAAAATCCAGAAAAGAGGCGTTAAATTCTACAACCTCCTAAAAGGAAGTGATTCCCAAACCTTCCATAACAAAGTGATCACCTACAGAGAGATGAACCTGGAAAAGAGTCCCCATAGCAAGCTGGTCCACAGGCTTTGTTAACAAACACAAACAGACCCCACAGAGCCACAGGACAGCAACACAATTAGACCCAACCAAATCATGAGAAAACAAAAAGATAATTACTTGACACATTGGAAAGAATTAACATATAACAGAGCAAACTACAATGCTATTTGGCCCTAAACAGAGAGTACACAGTGGCAGAATACTTGACCACTGTGATTGACCAAAACTTAAGGAAAGCTTGACTATGTATAGACTCAGTAAGCATAGCCTTGCTATTGAGAATGGCCGCCGTAGGCAGACCTGGCTCTCAAGACAAGACAGGCTATGTGCACACTGCCCACAAAATGAGGTGGAAACTGAGCTGCACTTCTTAACTTCCTGCCAAATGTATGACCGTATTAGTGACACATATTTCCCTCAGATTACACAGACCCACAAATAATTCAAAAACTAACGCAATTTCTATTGTGCGAAATACCACAGTGTGCAATTACAGCAGGAGATTTGTGACCTGTTTCCACAAGAAAAGGGCAAGCAGTGAAGAGCAAACACCATTGTAAATACTACCCATATTTATGTTAATTTATTTTCCTTTTTGTACTTTAAGTATTTGCACATAATATGACATTTGAAATGTCTTTATTCTTTTGGAACTTTTGTGAGTGTAATGTTCATTGTTAATTTTGTTTTGTTTATTTTTGTTTATTATCTATGTCACTTGCTTTGGTAATATAAGCATATGTTTCACATGCCAATAAAGCCTTTAAAATGAAAATTGAATTGATATATGTATATATGTATACTGTATATATATATTTATATATATATATATATATATATGAAGAGATCATGTGAGAAGAGAAGAGCAGACAAACAGAGCTTGTTGGACTAGATTATTCATAATGACCACCATCACTGACTCTACAGTTTTTGCAGTCAATACAAGAGCAGAATTATTGTAGGGATCTTGGAGTTATTATCAGTTATCCACATCACAATGCAGTCAAGCTGATGGCCCCATGTGGGGAGTGGGTTTGATGGGTGACAGGATGCAGCTTTGGCTTCGGGGTGTGTGTGTGAGTGTGTGCGAGGCTTCGAATCCAAACACTAATGTTTAATAAGTAGCAAATAGGGAGTGGATTGGGAAAGTCCATATGTCAGCCATCTCATAGTTTCAATAGCTTTGATTCCACAGAGTCTGTTAGTCAAATAAAGTCTTCACTTCCATCTTTATTGTCATCTGTTGGATGTCTGAGTCAGAGTTATAAGCGAACAGGAGAAAGTGATTAAGAAACGTTACAAACGATCAGGAGAAAGTGATTGAGAAATTATATAAGCGATCAGGAGAAAGTGATTGAGAAATGATATAAGCGATCAGGAGAAAGTGATTGAGAAATGATATAAGCGAACAGGAGAAAGTGATTGAGAAACGTTACAAACGATCAGGAGAAAGTGATTGAGAAATGATATAAGCGATCAGGAGAAAGTGATTGAGAAATGATATAAGCGATCAGGAGAAAGTGATTGAGAAATTATATAAGCGATCAGGAGAAAGTGATTGAGAAATGATATAAGCGATCAGGAGAAAGTGATTGAGAAATGATATAAGCGATCAGGAGAAAGTGATTGAGAAATGATATAAGCGATCAGGAGAAAGTGATTGAGAAATGATATAAGCGATCAGGAGAAAGTGATTGAGAAATGATATAAGCGATCAGGAGAAAGTGATTGAGAAATGATATAAGCGAACAGGAGAACGTGATTGAGAAATGATATAAGCTGGCTGTACTAGTCTAGAAAAACAGAAACAAGGAAAAATTTACATTTTGTTCAAGTTATATTTTGTTGGTGGGATACAATACATTTCAATGGTCCCACTTTTATTAAATCAACAAAGATATCATACAAATTTGTAGAGCATCCATAAAGTCTTCATAAGCAGTACATGCACTGAGTGTACAAACATTAAGAACAACTTCCTAATATTGAGTTGCACCCCACTTTGACCTCAGAACAGCCTTGATTTGTCAGGGTATGAACTTTACAAGATCCACAGGGATGCTGGCCCATGTTAACTACAACGCTTCCCATAGTTTTGTCAAGTTGGCTGGATGTCCTTTGGGTGGTGGACAATTCTTGATACACACGGGAAACTGTTGAGTATGAAAAACCCTGCAGCATTGCCGTTCTTGAAACAAACCGTTGTGCCTGGCACCTACTACCATACCCCATTCAAAGGTATTTAAATATGTTGTCTTGGCCATTCACCCTTTGAATAGCAGATATTATCAGGAATCAAGGTAAGACTCAGATGCAGACTGTCAAAGTACCAATGTTTAGTGTAGCAACTGGGGCAGGCGAAGACAGGCCCATGCAGGCAGGAGTCGAAAATCCAGGGTAAGGCAAAGGTACAGGACAGCAGGCAGACTCAGGGTCAGGGACAGGCAGAGTTAAAAATCATGAAGGACGAGGAAAAAAGTGTCTGGGAAACGATAGAAGCTGACAGGAAAACCGCTGGTTAGATTGAACGATCAAGACGAACTCGCAACAAACAGACAGAGAACACAGGTATAAACACACAGGGGATAATGGGAAAATGGGCGACACCTGGAGGGGGGTGGAGACAAGCACAAGGACAGGTGAAACAGATCAGGGCGTGACAGATATACACAATCCATGTCTCCAGCACCTTACCACCCTGCATCCCACTGCTGGCTTGCCTCTGAAGCTTTTTTGGGCTCCTGAGTGGTGCAGCAGTCTAAGGCACTGCATCTCAGTGTTAGAGGCGTCCCTACATACCCTGGTTTGATTCCAGGCTGTATCACAAGGCCATCATTGTAAATAAGAATTTGTTCTTAAATGACTTGCCTAATTAAATAAAGGTTAAATAAAATAAATAAATAAATGAAAAGCTAAGCAGGGTTGGTCCCAGTCGGTCCCTGGATGGGAGACCAGATGCTGCTGGAAGTGGTGTTGGAGGGCCAGTAGAAGGCCTTTCCTCTGGTCTAAAATAAAATATCCCAGGGCAGTGATTTGGGAAATTGCCCTGTGTAGGGTGCTGGCTTTCAGATGGGATGTTAAACCAGTGTCCCAACTCCTTGGGGTCACTAAAGATCCCACAACACTTACGGTAAGAATAGGGGTGTTAACCCCGGTGTCCGGGCTAAATGCCCAGTCTGGCCCTCGTACCATCATGGCCACCTAATCATCCCCAGCTTACAAATGGCTCATTCATCCCCCTTCCTCTCCCCTGTGACTATTTCCCAGGTCATTGCTGTAAGTTAGAATGTGTTCTCAGTCAATTTACCTGGTAAAGTAAGGGTTAAATAAAATGTCTCAAGACTTAAACATATTTTTTTACCTTGACTTCTCCCCTTCATCTACAATGATTGAAGTAGATTTAACAAGTGACACCAATAGATATCACTTGGATTCACCTGGTCAGTCGATGTCATGAAAGAGCAGGTGTTCTTAATGTTTTGTACACTGTGTACTTTTCATAAATCCTTTACAGTATAGCAGCCAAGTCATAGCAGCCTCGAAAATAGCCAATACAGTCAAACATGAGAAAGATTTATCAATTTCCCCATTGATGCCAGTTACAGGAGTAATAACCCCTTAACCCTTACTCAGATACAGTAGGTATGAACGAGGGCGGGATGGTAAGTAAATGGACATATACAGTAACCTATGGGTGCATCCCAAATGGCACTCAATGTCTTATATAGTGCTCTACTTTCAATCATATATAGCCTTAAATTAGTGCACTATATAGGGAATTAGGTGCCTTTTGGGATGCAACCATACTGTAGCACATTAAATGACCTCAACTGTAGTTAACTGCCGGCCTCATGTCGTATCCTAATGGAGGCTTACAACAGGAAGTCTATAGAATAAAATAAATAAAAATATATATTTTTTTAATTTAACCTTTTTTAGCTAGGCAAATCAGTTCAGAACAAATTCTTATTTACAATGACGGCCTACCTTGGCCAAACCTGGACGACGCTGGGCCAATTGTGCGCCGCCCTACAGGACTCCCAATCACAGCCAGATGTGATACAGCCTGGATCGTAACCAGGGACTGTAGTGATGCCTCTTGCACTGAGATGAGGTGCCTTAGACCTCTGTACCACTCGGGAGCCTAAATACGTTATTCTCCAAAATAAAACACTAAGTTGCTCTTCACTGAACGTAGCATAGTGTAAGGCTGATGTGCCTGATACTGCAGCTACACTCCTGTATTCAGATCATAGCCATTAGTTACGCTACTTTCATGTGACTATCTCTCTCTTTTCCTCTGAGCTCTCTGTCTTCCTTTCCCTCAGAGCAATGCTTGTATCACCCACCCAACAACACTGCTCCTCCCAACAACAACCCTCTCGAAGCATGTATGTGTGACTGACTGACTGACTAGTGTCTGTGTGTGTGTGACTGACTAGCGTCTGTGTGTGTGTGACTGACTAGCGTCTGTGTGTGTGTGACTGACTAGCGTCTCTGTGTGTGTGACTGACTAGCATCTGTGTGTGTGTGACTGACTAGCGTCTGTGTGTGTGTGACTGACTAGTGTCTGTGTGTGTGTGACTGACTAGCGTCTGTGTGTGTGTGACTGACTAGCGTCTGTGTGTGTGTGACTGACTAGCGTCTGTGTGTGTGTGACTGACTAACGTCTGTGTGTGTGTGACTGACTAGTGTCTGTGTGTGTGTGACTTACTAGCGTCTGTGTGTGTGTGACTGACTAGCGTCTGTGTGTGTGTGACTGACTAGCGTCTGTGTGTGTGTGACTGACTAACGTCTGTGTGTGTGTGACTGACTAGCGTCTGTGTGTGTGTGACTGACTAGCGTCTGTGTGTGTGTGACTGACTAACGTCTGTGTGTGTGTGACTGACTAGCGTCTGTGTGTGTGTGACTGACTAACGTCTGTGTGTGTGTGACTGACTAGCGTCTGTGTGTGTGTGACTGACTAGCGTCTGTGTGTGTGTGACTGACTAACGTCTGTGTGTGTGTGACTGACTAGCGTCTGTGTGTGTGTGACTGACTAGCGTCTGTGTGTGTGTGACTGACTAGCGTCTGTGTGTGTGTGACTGACTAGCGTCTGTGTGTGTGTGACTGACTAACGTCTGTGTGTGTGTGACTGACTAGCGTCTGTGTGTGTGTGACTGACTAACGTCTGTGTGTGTGTGACTGACTAACGTATGTGTGTGTGTGACTGACTAACGTCTGCGTGTGTGTGACTGACTAGTGTCTGTGTGTGTGTGACTGACTAACGTCTGTGTGTGTGTGACTGACTAGCGTCTGTGTGTGTGTGACTGACTAACGTCTGTGTGTGTGTGACTGACTAACGTCTGTGTGTGTGTGACTGACTAGCGTCTGTGTGTGTATGACTGACTAGCGTCTGTGTGTGTGACTGACTAGCGTCTGTGTGTGTGTGACTGACTAACGTCTGTGTGTGTGTGACTGACTAGCGTCTGTGTGTGTGTGACTGACTAACGTCTGTGTGTGTGTGACTGACTAGCGTCTGTGTGTGTGTGACTGACTAGCGTCTGTGTGTGTGACTGACTAGCGTCTGTGTGTGTGTGACTGACTAGCGTCTGTGTGTGTGTGACTGACTAACGTCTGTGTGTGTGTGACTGACTAGCGTCTGTGTGTGTGTGACTGACTAACGTCTGTGTGTGTGTGACTGACTAACGTCTGTGTGTGTGTGACTGACTAACGTCTGTGTGTGTGTGACTGACTAGCGTCTGTGTGTGTGTGACTGACTAGCGTCTGTGTGTGTGTGACTGACTAGCGTCTGTGTGTGTGTGACTGACTAACGTCTGTGTGTGTGTGACTGACTAACGTCTGTGTGTGTGTGACTGACTAGCGTCTGTGTGTGTGTGACTGACTAGTGTCTGTGTGTGTGACTGACTAGCGTCTGTGTGTGTGTGACTGACTAGCGTCTGTGTGTGTGTGACTGACTAGCGTCTGTGTGTGTGTGACTGACTAGCGTCTGTGTGTGTGTGACTGACTAGCGTCTGTGTGTGTGTGACTGACTAGCGTCTGTGTGTGTGTGACTGACTAGCGTCTGTGTGTGTGTGACTGACTAGCGTCTGTGTGTGTGTGACTGACTAACGTCTGTGTGTGTGTGACTGACTAGCGTCTGTGTGTGTGTGACTGACTAACGTCTGTGTGTGTGTGACTGACTAGCGTCTGTGTGTGTGTGACTGACTAACGTCTGTGTGTGTGTGACTGACTAGCGTCTGTGTGTGTGTGACTGACTAGCGTCTGTGTGTGTGTGACTGACTAGCGTCTGTGTGTGTGTGACTGACTAACGTCTGTGTGTGTGTGACTGACTAACGTCTGTGTGTGTGTGACTGACTAGCGTCTGTGTGTGTGTGACTGATTAGTGTCTGTGTGTGTGTGACTGATTAGTGTCTGTGTGTGTGACTGACTAGCGTCTGTGTGTGTGTGACTGACTAGTGTCTGTGTGTGTGTGACTGACTAGTGTCTGTGTGAGTGTGACTGACTAACGTCTGTGTGTGTGTGACTGACTAACGTCTGTGTGTGTGTGACTGACTAGCGTCTGTGTGAGTGTGACTGACTAACGTCTGTGTGTGTGTGTGACTGACTAGCGTCTGTGTGTGTGTGCCTGACTAGCGTCTGTGTGTGTGTGACTGACTAGCGTCTGTGTGTGTGTGACTGACTAGCGTCTGTGTGTGTGTGACTGACTAGCGTCTGTGTGTGTGTGACTGACTAGCGTCTGTGTGTGTGTGACTGACTAGCGTCTGTGTGTGTGTGACTGACTAGCGTCTGTGTGTGTGTGACTGACTAACGTCTGTGTGTGTGTGACTGACTAGCGTCTGTGTGTGTGTGACTGACTAGCGTCTGTGTGTGTGTGACTGACTAATGTCTGTGTGTGTGTGACTGACTAGCGTCTGTGTGTGTGTGACTGACTAGCGTCTGTGTGAGTGTGACTGACTAGCGTCTGTGTGTGTGTGACTGACTAACGTCTGTGTGTGTGTGACTGACTAGCGTCTCTGTGAGTGTGACTGACTAGCGTCTGTGTGAGAGTGACTGACTAGCGTCTGTGTGACTGTGACTGACTAGCGTCTGTGTGTGAGTGACTGACTAGCGTCTGTGTGAGTGACTGACTAGCGTCTGTGTGAGTGACTGACTAACGTCTGTGTGAGTGACTGACTAACGTCTGTGTGTGTGTGACTGACTAACGTCTGTGTGAGTGTGGCTGACTAACGTATGTGTGAGTGTGACTGACTAGCGTCTGTGTGAGTGTGACTGACTAGCGTCTGTGTGAGTGTGACTGACTAGCGTCTGTGTGTGTGTGACTGACTAGCGTCTGTGTGTGTGTGACTGACTAGCGTCTGTGTGTGTGTGACTGACTAACGTCTGTGTGTGTGTGACTGACTAGCGTCTGTGTGTGTGTGACTGACTAGCGTCTGTGTGAGTGTGACTGACTAGCGTCTGTGTGTGTGTGACTGACTAACGTCTGTGTGTGTGTGACTGACTAGCGTCTGTGTGAGTGTGACTGACTAGCGTCTGTGTGAGAGTGACTGACTAGCGTCTGTGTGAGTGTGACTGACTAGCGTCTGTGTGTGAGTGACTGACTAGCGTCTGTGTGAGTGACTGACTAGCGTCTGTGTGTGTGACTGACTAACGTCTGTGTGAGTGACTGACTAACGTCTGTGTGTGTGTGACTGACTAACGTCTGTGTGAGTGTGACTGACTAACGTCTGTGTGAGTGTGACTGACTAGGGTCTGTGTGAGTGTGACTGACTAGCGTCTGTGTGAGTGTGACTGACTAGCGTCTGTGTGAGTGTGACTGACTAGCGTCTGTGTGAGTGTGACTGACTAGCGTCTGTGTGTGTGTGACTGACTAGCGTCTGTGTGTGTGTGACTGACTAACGTCTGTGTGTGTGTGACTGACTAACGTCTGTGTGTGTGTGACTGACTAGCGTCTGTGTGTGTGTGACTGACTAGCGTCTGTGTGTGTGTGACTGACTAGCGTCTGTGTGTGTGTGACTGACTAACGTCTGTGTGTGTGTGACTGACTAACGTCTGTGTGTGTGTGACTGACTAGCGTCTGTGTGTGTGTGACTGACTAGTGTCTGTGTGTGTGACGGACTAGCGTCTGTGTGTGTGTGACTGACTAGCGTCTGTGTGTGTGTGACTGACTAGCGTCTGTGTGTGTGTGACTGACTAGCGTCTGTGTGTGTGTGACTGACTAGCGTCTGTGTGTGTGTGACTGACTAGCGTCTGTGTGTGTGTGACTGACTAGCGTCTGTGTGTGTGTGACTGACTAACGTCTGTGTGTGTGTGACTGACTAGCGTCTGTGTGTGTGTGACTGACTAACGTCTGTGTGTGTGTGACTGACTAGCGTCTGTGTGTGTGTGACTGACTAACGTCTGTGTGTGTGTGACTGACTAGCGTCTGTGTGTGTGTGACTGACTAGCGTCTGTGTGTGTGTGACTGACTAGCGTCTGTGTGTGTGTGACTGACTAACGTCTGTGTGTGTGTGACTGACTAACGTCTGTGTGTGTGTGACTGACTAGCGTCTGTGTGTGTGTGACTGATTAGTGTCTGTGTGTGTGACTGACTAGCGTCTGTGTGTGTGTGACTGACTAGTGTCTGTGTGTGTGTGACTGACTAGTGTCTGTGTGAGTGTGACTGACTAACGTCTGTGTGTGTGTGACTGACTAACGTCTGTGTGTGTGTGACTGACTAGCGTCTGTGTGAGTGTGACTGACTAACGTCTGTGTGTGTGTGACTGACTAGCGTCTGTGTGTGTGTGACTGACTAGCGTCTGTGTGTGTGTGACTGACTAGCGTCTGTGTGTGTGTGACTGACTAGCGTCTGTGTGTGTGTGACTGACTAGCGTCTGTGTGTGTGTGACTGACTAGCGTCTGTGTGTGTGTGACTGACTAGCGTCTGTGTGTGTGTGACTGACTAGCGTCTGTGTGTGTGTGACTGACTAGCGTCTGTGTGAGTGTGACTGACTAGCGTCTGTGTGAGTGTGACTGACTAGCGTCTGTGTGTGTGTGACTGACTAGCGTCTGTGTGTGTGTGACTGACTAACGTCTGTGTGTGTGTGACTGACTAGCGTCTGTGTGTGTGTGACTGACTAGCGTCTGTGTGTGTGTGACTGACTAACGTCTGTGTGTGTGTGACTGACTAGCGTCTGTGTGACTGACTAGCGTCTGTGTGAGTGTGACTGACTAGCGTCTGTGTGAGTGTGACTGACTAACGTCTGTGTGTGTGTGACTGACTAGCGTCTGTGTGAGTGTGACTGACTAACGTCTGTGTGTGTGTGTGACTGACTAGCGTCTGTGTGTGTGTGACTGACTAGCGTCTGTGTGTGTGTGACTGACTAACGTCTGTGTGTGTGTGACTGACTAGCGTCTGTGTGAGTGTGACTGACTAGCGTCTGTGTGTGTGTGACTGACTAGCGTCTGTGTGAGAGAGAGAGCCAGGACTGGATGAACACCCTGACCTTTATTTCTGACCTGGTGCCATTGTGGATTGGTTGACACTGTGACTTCCTTTTACTCTGAGCCATGCTTGTATTTCTGACCACTACCGCTCCTCCCAAGGCAACAACAACCCTCTGGAAACATGCAAGTCTGACTCTGATTGTGTGCGTGTGTGTGTGTGTGGTCCTGAGCTACAGGTAGTTAGATTTGGGTATGTCATTTTAGGCGAAAATAGAAAGAAAGGGGAGGATCCGGATGGTGTGTGTTTCATTAGTTCATTGTTGACATAGCAAATATTTTGCTTGTCAGCACTCAAGTTTTCAAGATACGTAACTTTCAAAAAAGAGAAATCATCCCCATATGATGCAAAATGCCTCATACGGGGATGATTAATTTAGTAGTGACAAGCAACACAATTTGTGACTATGCCAACAATGGACTAATGAAACAAATACCAAAATATAGTTTTAGGGTGGAATTTTCTTTTAACTTCCTGAATTCAAATGAAATTGACCCCATCCCTGATCTCCATCACTACCACCACCAACCAGGCATGTTACCTATCCTGACCTGCGTTCTTTACCCCATAGGCTCGTGACCTGACTGTTGTTATCTGACCCCTCTTCACTTAGTCTTCCCATGGCATCCACATACTGTCAGATGATGCTGCCATCGGTTGGCTGGGTGTTGCCCTGGACACAGTGGTATAGGATTAATAACCTATTTTTCTATTTTCCACACTACAGCACACTGACTGAAATTAACTTTACAGGCCTGAGAAATTAATGTGAACAGGGATTAGCCAAATAGCTACAGAGGCTGTAGTGAGGCTTTGACCCCCCCTTGGGTGCTGTAACTAACAAACACAAAATCCATTCTTTTTGAGCTAGTGTTGCCCAATAACAGTCTCCAGTGGTTACGCTGGACGAACGGAGGAGAACATAGACAATTGCTGCGTCCCGAATGACACCCTATTCCTTATATAGTGCACTACTATGTGCTCTGGTCAAAAGAAGTGGAGTATATAGGGAATATGGTGCCATTTGGGACTTCGACTAGCTCTGGCAATGCATCTGGTGCTTGGCGGCCATCATTGAATAAAGAGGAGTGGCTATTATTCTCAGATTTCATACACAGTCTGTCTTTCTAAGGCATTTAGAACTAATCAATGCGTACTACAGTGGGTGCTGTGTCCAGACTGTGTACCACAATACGCTGGGAATGTAACGATAGCCATGTTTTTTTGTGACACACAGACATTTTGCAGTTTGAGTTTTACAACAGGCCGTGCTTAAATTTCAGAGTCACTGGACTATGTCAAATGTGAAATGTAACCTAATGCTGGATTGGTTGTATTAGTGTATTCAGTAGTTTATATTCTGTATTCTGTTTTCAGTATTCTGTATTCTGTATTCAATATTCTATATTCTATATTCTATATTCTATATTCTGTATTATGTATTATGTATTCTGTATTCTGTATGCTGTATTCAATATTGTATATTCTGTATTCTTTATTCTGCATTCTATATTCTATATTCGGTATTCTGTATTCTATATTCTGTATTCTGTATGTGGATGACTGTGTTATCTGTATATTTTCATGTCTAGTACATGTTATTGATATCCCTACTGACTGTCTATTACATGTTATTGTTATCCCTACTGACTGTCTTTTACATGTTATTGCTATCCCTACTGACTGTCTATTACATGTTATTGTTATCCCTACTAACTGTCTATTACATGTTATTGTTATCCCTACTGACTGTCTATTACATGTTATTGTTATCCCTACTGACTGTTTATTACATGTTATTGTTATCCCTACTGACTGTCTATTACATGTTATTGTTATCCCTACTGACTGTCTTTTACATGTTATTGTTATCCCTACTGACTGTCTATTACATGTTATTGTTATCCCTACTGACTGTCTATTACATGTTATTGTTATCCCTACTGACTGTCTTTTACATGTTATTGTTATCCCTACTGACTGTCTTTTATATGTTATTGTTATCCCTACTGACTGTCTATTACATGTTATTGTTATCCCTACTGACTGTCTATTACATGTTATTGTTATCCCTACTGACTGTCTATTACATGTTATTGTTATCCCTACTGACTGTCTATTACATGTTATTGTTATCCCTACTGACTCTCTATTACATGTTATTGTTATCCCTACTGACTGTCTATTACATGTTATTGTTATCCCTACTGACTGTCTATTACATGTTATTGTTATCCTTACTGACTGTCTATTACATGTTATTGTTATCCCTACTGACTGTCTATTACATGTTATTGTTATCCCTACTGACTGTCTATTACATGTTATTGTTATCCCTACTGACTGGCTATTACATGTTATTGTTATCCCTACTGACTGTCTATTACATGTTATTGTTATCCCTATTGACTGTCTTTTACATGTTATTGTTATCCCTACTGACTGTCTATTACATGTTATTGTTATCCCTACTGACTGTCTATTACATGTTATTGTTATCCCTACTGACTGTCTATTACATGTTATTGTTAAGCCTACTGACTGTCTGTTACATGTTATTGTTATCCCTACTGACTGTCTTTTACATGTTATTGTTATCCCTACTGACTGTCTATTACATGTTATTGTTATCCCTACTGACTGTCTATTACATGTTATTGTTATCCCTACTGACTGTCTATTACATGTTATTGTTAAGCCTACTGACTGTCTGTTACATGTTATTGTTATCCCTACTGACTGTCTATTACATGTTATTGTTAATTCTACTCATTTACAATCCCTTTGTCATTTCCCTTTTGGGGATGAACAAAGTCATATTAAGATGACAATGTTTTATTGTCACATACACCAGACCAGTGAAATATCTTGTACAACCTAGCCTGTCTTCATTAGTGGGAGGTAGAGAGGAGGGGTAGAGTGTTATGGGCCAGAGCTGTGTTTCTCAATCACGCTGAATGACACTCGTTGACATTAGACTAAAAGATTGCATCCCAAATGGCACCCTATTCCCTACATAGCGCACTACTTTTGACCAGAGCCCTATACCCTGCAACAATAATGATTCGTCAGGACATCCCCAGGATGAGATGTCACCTAAATGCATCAAGATGTTGTGTCATGGCCCCCTGGAGGCTTTGGCTACTTACCTGTTCATCCTGAGGACATTGTGTCATGTTCCCCTGGAGACATCACCTGATGGTCACAAAGAAACATCATCCTCTTGTTACTGTTGGCAAGCCTATCAAGCCCCTGATTGGCGAACCACTGATCCAGTCACAACTATTTGTCGTAAGGCAACACTAGGGATCCACACAGTGCTTTCAACATACAGTACATGTTTTAAATACTTTGACATTCATTTCTACATTGTGTATGTTTATTCATGCAGTTATTATTATTTATGTTCTCACCTGGGATTTGAACTCACAACTTCTTGGTTCACAGCATTCCAATCTTCCTGCTCCGCCACCATGTCTGTACAAACAACTGATTTCACCTGCAGCCTTATTCCTACACTTTGCACTTCAAAGTATATCTCAGCTCTGTAGAAAATACACTGAAGAAAATGTGTTATATTTATCACAGAGATTCAGGAGTAACATTAAAACAGAATAATACCAACAACATTAGACTATACTGAAAACCCAAACTCAAATTGTTGAAATGAAATCAATGAGATAATAGTCATATTAACTGATAACTAAAATAACAGTCAGAAGGCACTCTGTTGCTAAGTGCAGAGATGTATTATAGATAATGAATGTGAAGGGGACTTCTGAGAATACTACAGACTTTGTGGCGCGGCAGAAAGATCAGCATACCCCAAATCCAGAGGTTGGGATTACAAATCCAAGGTGGGGTCATTCAAAAGTCAGTACTTAGTTATCATGTCTAATGTATTCATATTGTCATTAGCCGTGGTTACACTTTGCGTTAACATGTGGTTGTCGTCAACCAATTAAGATGATACGATCACGATCTGATTGAGATTTGTTTCGTCTAGACATGGTAATATAATGTTTCTCTTATCTGCCCACTGCGTCCGTATTGTGACCAGATTCCCTGGTCTCTTCCTGTATGCAAAGGAATCTAACCTACCTTGGACCTCCCTTATGACATAAACTGTAGAAATTGACAGAAAACAGCACACTTTTATAGTCAGTATTTTACTCTCATCATTATAACCTATATTTGTTTTTCCACGACTGCGCGTAATAGGCTACTCTCCTGATATCCTTGACCTTTCCACAGTCGCACATATAAGTATTATACTATAAATACTATGACTTTATAAAGGAATAAATACTATGGCTTTATAAAGGAGCAAATACTATGGCTTTATAAAGGAATAAATACTATGGCTCTATAAAGGAGCAAATACTATGGCTTTATAAAGGAATAAATACTATGGCTCTATAACATAATAAAGTGTCAATATAAAAGTAGTCTAATGAGTTATTCGTATTGGACAGTGGCCTAGTTCTGCTTTCAGAAAGCTATGCGCCTTTACACATCAGTTTGGACATATTCTGCACTTTAGTGCTAGCAATTTCTCTGGAAAATGCTCAAAGATTCATAGAATAGATTGCATTATATTCCATGAGTCCGATTCTTATTTAGTATAGGCCTAAACAGTAAATGTTGGGAAAGACTGTGGTTTACTTTCCTCCAAATCTTTGATTAGTGATAATTCAGTAACGGAGTCTCTTTCACTCATCGAGGGGTGATGGAACGGATTATGAGGGAGTCGCAGTAGAAGAGTGTAATGCATGACAAATGTAGGCCTAATGTTCCCCCTGTACCTTTATATTTAGCCAGGGGGTTTTAGAACATTTCCATAGTAGTTTATCATTTTCCTATCTGATATATCAACTGAATTAGACTATTCACATTACCAAGAAAGTTAATAAAGTGCTCAGCAGCTTTCTCTCAATATTGCCACAGCGCAGTCCAGAATGAACAGTGGGCGGGGGGTGGGATGGTCACCCAATACCACGTCCAGCTCTGAATAAAATGGGCATTGGGTTTCTCCCGTTCCCACTCCAGCTCTGAATAAAATGGGCATTGTGTTATCCCGTTCTCACTCCTGCTATAACAGTCCTTGGTCTTTCTGTACAATGTTTACAAAATATTAGATCTTGCGCTGGCACTGGACGTGGGAACATCGGACAATATGCGTGATCTAATTTAGATTGAACTGAGGCATCTGACTACAGTGTCAGTAGGCAGTTGCTTTCTAATGATGACCGTTGTATTAGTTCTGGAGAAATTGTAGAGGTATCGTTGTCCATAATTACCACCTCAACTGGCCAGTGTGATTTTTTTGAGAGGGAGGGAACACTGTGACATTGGCCAAATTTTTGTTTAAATTTAATTTAAACTTCAAGGCTATCCGTACAAGATTAATCTTCGAGGTGGTCAGGAAGATATAATCACAATCAGATCGCAATGTGTATTTTGATTATCTACACCTGTCCACAAATGTGGGTACAATCAGAATGTGGATAATATCAGGAAAACAGACACATGTTAGAGCCAGGTATAAATGGGGCTATTGATTAAAGATGTGTACACAATTTTACCTGAACAGTGTACCAATTACATTACAACACCATTTCATTATTTTACTTGTAAATGTTTTGGACACCTGGGACAATCACGTGACAAAAACCTCCAGGGGGAAATATAAAAAGGTCCTCCCAGAAAACGTTCCCTAGGGACCATCACGCATGCCAAAAGGACAATTTAAATATAAGTCTCAAGATTTTCCTGAAAAAGTCCTGACATGGTCCTCAGTGACGTCCTGGTAGCTTACAGGGAACTAGACAAAGCTCCACAGAGAACGTTCCCTCTCAAAATGTCTGTTGGATAATGAAGCGCCAAAATCATCAAGGGACCAAATGAGAACTTTTCCGAATGTCCTCAGGACATCCTCTGTTTGCTGGGTAGTCCCTGGTCAAACGTAGTGAACTATGTAGGGAATAGGGTGCCGTTTGGGATGCATCCATGGTCTCATTGTGACCATGATCCCTCGGCCTCACTGCTACTGCTGGATAGTTAACAAACTGAAGATGATGACACAACAATTTGACACAAGTCAAATTACAAGATAGACCGGATAGTCCCGTTGAGGTCAAGGGAGACCTGCACTTTCACTTTTTGTTGAGCATAAGCTGATGATTATGGTGAAGAGAAAGCATGTTTACCTGAACGCTGCATTGCCCTGAAAGCTGCATTGCCCTGAAAGCTGCATTGCCCTGAAAGCTGCATTGCCCTGAAAGCTGCATGGCCCTGAAAGCTGCATGGTCCTGAAAGCTGCATGGTCCTAAAAGCTGCATGGCCCTGAAAGCTGCATGGCCCTGAAAGCTGCATGGTCCTAAAAGCTGCATGGCCCTGGAAGCTGCATGGCCCTGAAAGCTGCATGGCCCTGAAAGCTGCATGGCCCTGAAAGCTGCATGGTCCTGAAAGCTGCATGGCCCTTGAAAGCTGCATGGCCCTGAAAGCTGCATGGCCCTGAAAGCTGCATGGTCCTGAAAGCTGCATGGTCCTGAAAGCTGCATGGCCCTGAAATCTGCATGGTCCTGAAAGCTGCATGGCCCTAAAAGCTGCATGGTCCTGAAAGCTGCATGGTCCTGAAAGCTGCATGGTCCTGAAAGCTGCATGGCCATGAAAACTGCATGGCCCTAAAAGCTGCATGGCCCTAAAAGCTGCATGGTCCTGAAAGCTGCATGGACCTGAAAGCTGCATGGACCTGAAAGCTGTATGGTCCTGAAAGCTGAAACTTCTGGAAAAGGAAGGAGAATTGGGACGTAGCCACATCTTAGGCTTACAGTCTTGGCAGCTTTCAGGATCTTGGTCGGCACCAGTGGGAAATAGAGGGAGACCCTGTCCAATGCACCTCAATCATCTCTATTTCAATTTTGAACGCCTCACATTTCATTCACAACATTTTGTGTCCTTCCTGATCTCAAAATTAAAGATTCAAAGCTACACTTCTGAGTTTACTCACTGGAGCTCTTTGGCATTTCCATGGTTACTGTGAATAATGCAAATTCTCACACCACTAAAATGCCACTCGAATGACGTCAAGAGTTGCATCACCGAACATCTTTGTTTCACAAAAGGATATTTAGTACTGTTACTGAATGTATGGAGGGATGGGAGATATTAGGCTGATCAGAATAAACAATGTATTATATTGAAAGGCAAATCTAAAATACATCATTGTATTTTTACAGCTATCTAAATGTATAGTGTATTATGGCACACTGAATGAGCTGCAGTATTTGTAATCACACACACTTAGAAAAAGAGATAATGAACACATTTGATGTTCTAATAAACTTGTTCATTAATTTAGCAAAGCGATTCTGCTGGACCATTATATGAATCTAGGATAGCTGTCACCATGTTAAACTGTTACACCACAGAATGGAAGCTAATCAATTCAAATTAGATAATCACATCTGCTTTAGCAAAGTATAAATAAATAGTTGAATATATTAATATGCAGCTATCAGTTAGACTTTAGATACAGTATCTGTGCAGCGGGCCTGTTAGGGCTGAAAAAGGACTTGGAGCATGAAGATCCTTATTTGATTTTAATTGGTAAAGTGCTGGATTGTACTGTAGCTAATATGAGCTAATATGGAGACTTCATCATGCACAGACATAGTGCAGTGTTATCAGCATAGTTATAGAAATACATTTGGTACCAGGAAAGAGAGGGGAGGAGAGAGGAGGGGAAAGCTTAGAGGAGAGGAGAGAGGGGAGAGCGGAGAGCAGCAGAGAGGGGTAAGATGGGGAGAGGAGAGGAGAGGAGAGGAGGGGAAGGGGAAGGGGAAGGGGGAGAGGACTATCACCACCACAGCCCTCAACATACAGTAGGTATGAAGCAATTATAGCTGTCCTTACAAAACAGTGTAGACGCTTAGAATGGTTGAATTTTGAATATAATTTTGAAACCAAACCACAATGATTCGTGTGATGATTCTTGTTCCTCTCTCTATCCACATAGCTTATAACGACTTGCACCAGAATGAGAAGACCCTCAAAAACAGCCATGGTTACATCCCAAGTGGAAGCATGATGAGATAGGGTTCCTAGTTGCCCAGTCTGGGTGATCAGTATCAAAATGATACTAGTGTTTGGTAGAAGCATTTTGGTTCCAGTTTATAAGGACTCGCATGGCAACAAAAACACTCTCTCCTGAAGAATAACCACGGCTATTTTCCAAATGTCGGGAAGAGTGTTTTGGGATGGGGTGTATCACATGTAGCAATGATGCTAGTTCTCTGTATCCTTGGTAGAAGCTTGTCCTTCCAGCTGGATTGGGATCAATGGCTCAAACTGGGAGATTATAGTAATCCAGAAGATACGCTCGTGCAACATGCTCCAGGATTTGGTGGAGAGGATGGGAGAGCTGGGGAAAGAAGGGGAGAGTGGAGAGAGGAGAGCTGGAGAGAGGAGGGGAGAGCTGGAGAGAGGAGGGGAGAGCTGGAGAGAGGAGGGGAGAGCTGGAGAGAGGAGGGGAGAGCTGGGGAGAGGAGGGGAGAGCTGGGAAAAAAGAAGGGGAGAGCTGGGGAGAGGAGGAGAGAGCTGGGGAGAGGAGGGGAGAGGAGTGGAGAGCTGGGGAGAGGAGGGGAGAGAGAGGGAAGAGGATGTTAGAGGAGGGGAGAGGAGGGGAGAGCTGGGGAGTGGAGGGGAGAGGAGTGTGGACCTTGGGGGAGGAGGGGAGAGGAGAGGAGTTGGGGTGAGGATGGGAGAGCTGGGGAGAACTAGGGAGAGCTGAGGAGAGGAGGGGAGAGGAGGGGAGGGGAGAGCTGGGGAGACGAGTGGAGGGCTGGGGAGAGGAGTGGAGAGGAGGGGAGAGTGTCTAAAGAACAGTAGAGTCATTTCCACGGCTCCTAAGGTTGGTTGGTCGTTGGTGGTCTAAGGCCGATCCTAATCCTAAAGGTGGTTTGTCGTCGGTGGTCTAAGGCCGATCCTAATCATAAAGGTGGTTTGTCGTCTGTGGTCTAAGGCTCATCCTAATCATAAAGATGCTTGGTCGTTGGTGGTCTACGGCCCATCCTAATCATAAAGGTGCTTGGTCGTCTGTGGTCGAAGGCCCATCCTAATCATAAAGGTGCTTGGTCGTTGGTGGTCTGAGGCCCATCCTAATCATAAAGGTGCTTGGTCGTTGGTGGTCTGAGGCCCATCCTAATCATAAAGGTGCTTGGTCATCTATGGTCGATGGTGGATTAACTGCTTTGTTCAGGGGCAGAACAACAGATTTGTACCTTGTCAGCTCGGGAATTCGAACTTACAACCTTGCGGTTACTAGTCCAATGCTATAACCACTAGGCTACCCTGCCGCTACCCTGCTGAATGTGGGTGATTCTCCTTTAAACCCAGAAAGCAGCCTTTCAACTTGCCATTCACCAGCATTTAAAGTTTAATAATGTACAAATCTGTTTGTGACTTACCAAAGAATGGAGTGAAACTATCGTCATTACTGTCGCTACGGCCGGTATGCAATTCCAAAAAGATATCAATAAAAAGTTACATGCAACTGGAAAAATGCCTTTTGTTTTTGGTGCACATGCGCCAGACCCACCTATTCTGCGCCTCCAATTTTTCAGTTGCATATAACTTTTTATTTACACCTTTTTTGGAAATACATAAAAATGAGAATGAATATAACAAGAATGAGAATTAATTTAATAAGAATAAGAATTTAAATAAAAATAATGAGAATTGATATAATAAGAATGAGAATGAATATAATAAGACTGAGAATTAATATAATAAGAATTAGAATTATTATAATAAGAATGAGAATTAATAAAATAGGAATGAGAATGAATATAATAACAATGGTAATTCATATAATAAGAATGAGAACTAATATAATAAGAATGGTAATTCATATAATACGAATGATAATTAATATAATAAGAATGAGAATTAATATAATACGAATGAGAATTTGAGGTTAACTCATACCTTAAAAATGTGCAGTTAATGCCTAAACTTAACCCTAAATTAAAGATTTTTGTGTTAATGCCTAAACGTAACTATAAATACTTGTAAATTTGACTTTTGGAACAACTTCTAAATTTGACGTTTGACTGTCAGAGCTGGTAGAAACAGGAAGTGGTAAATGATGACTGTGTCTCTGTGTGTGTGTGTGTGTGTGTGTGTGTGTGTGTGTGTGTGTGTGTGTGTGTGTGTGTGTGTGTGTGTGTGTGTGTGTGTGTGTGTGTGTGTGTGTGTGTGTGTGTGTGTGTGTGTGTGTGTGTGTGTGTGTGTGTGTGTGTGCGTGAGGTACAGTATAGAGAGTACAGAGAGACCATTGAGGTCATCCCGCCTGTTTCCTCCTCCCGGCAAGCCGACTCAGACCAGTGGAGCAGTGATAGAAAAGCTTCCATTTCATCCTACTGACCTCACCTTCCTCAGCCAGCCCAACACAACACAAAATACTATCTAGCCAAAGGGAGGGGAATAACTCATACTGTCAAAACCCTACGCATCACAGGATATGAATCATTCTCTGCTGTCACACGCAGAAACGTATACCACACCAACGAGGTGGAAGCTTTTGGACTGGAAGTCTCTCAGTTTCCCCTCTCTTTGCTCTTTTTTCTTACTCTTGTCATTTTCCCTCCTTTTCTCACTTTTACTTTGGCATCTGTAATGATATAAGAACACAGCCAAGCAAATGGAGTCAGTTACTCCTTTCCCCTCTTCCCTTATCCTCAATCCTTTCCCTTCTTCACTTATCCTCCCCCCTATCCCCTCCTTCATTCACATTTCCCCCTTTACCTCTCCCCTTATCCTCCTCCTTTTCCTCCCCCACTTTCCCCTCTGCCCTTCTCTTCTCCCCTTTTCCCCTCTTCCGGTCTCTTCGCCCCCTTTCCCCTCTTCCCTTCTCTTCTCCCCCTTCCCCTCCTCTGTTCTCTTCTCCCCCTTCCCCCTCCTCTGTTCTCTTCTCCCCCTTTCCTCTCTTCCCTTATCCTCCCCCCTTTTCCCCTCTTCCCTTCTCTTCTCCCCCTTTCCCTTCCTCCGTTCTCTTCTCCCCTTTCCCCTCTTCCCTTCCTCCCCCCTTTCCCCTCTTCCCTTCTCTTCTCCCCCATTACCCCTTTCATTTCCCCTCCCGGCCTTAATAATTTTCCTCTGTATGGTGTTATGATTTTGATAAGCATGCTTATATAATAGGTAGTTGATTACACCCTATGGAATCAAAGGCCATTTACTAAATCTACTGTACAATAACACATCAGTCATTGCTCTTTTATAGGGATTTATGGGGATTTTATTCAAATAAGATCAGACCTGAAACATTTTCTAAATTATTTCTGGTTATTAAGGGTGGATTAAGGATTTGTCCCAAATAGTATCCTTTTTCTTATGTAGTGCACCACTACTCTATGGACCCTGGTCAAAACTGGTGCACTACACAGGGTATAGGTTGTCATTTGGGATGCTTCCTTTGATTTGTGCTGGAAAATTCCATGAATATGTATTTTTAAAGGTAGATACATTGCTGTTTACAGAGTGGCTTTATTATTTATATATTTAAACACTATTAAGCTGGAATGGAATGTTCAAATCCTGTATATTTGACAGTGATGTGTGGTTGTCTCACATATGTTAAGATGAAGGCACTAACTGTAAGTCGCTCTGGATAAGATCATCTGCTAAATGACTCAAATGTCAAATGTAAACGTTTTACTTACAGATCTCAAATTACTGCATTGATTCATTTTTTTAAACATTGTTTAAAAAATGAAATGTATGATTTTATTTTAAAAAGATATACATAATTTCATTGTGTAAAACCCAGCAGTTCATTTAGTTAAAATGTAATTTACCAACATTACTGAAAGTGGATATATAGCACTTTGGAAATAAACTATTCACTTCCTTTCTAGTTGGGCAGTCAGACACACACACACATCAGCTAGCTGTTGGGCTCCGTCATCTGTAGTCCCACTGCATTGCTCCATACTGAGCCTGCACTGCAGCCTGTTTTGAGCCTGTACTGCAGCCTGTATTTAGCCTGTACTGAGCCTGTATTTAGCCTGTACTGAGCCTGTACTGCAGCCTGTACTGAGCCTGTATTTAGCCTGTACTGTAGCCTGTAGTGAGCCTGCATCGAGCCTGTACTGAGCCTGTACTGAGCCTGTAGTGAGCCTGCATCGAGCCTGTACTGAAGCATGTATTGAGCCTGTATTGAGCCTGTACTGAACCTGTATTGAGCCTGTACTGAGCCTATATTGAGCCTGTACTGTAGCCTGTAGTGAGCCTGCATCGAGCCTGTACTGCAGCATGTATTGAGCCTGTATTGAGCCTGTACTGAGCCTGTACTGAGCCTGTATTGAGCCTGTACTGTAGCCTGTAGTGAGTCTGCATCGAGCCTGTACTGCAGCATGTATTGAGCCTGTATTGAGCCTGCACTGCAGCCCGTACTGAGCCTGCATTGAGCCTGTACTGCAGCCTGTACTGAGCCTGTATTTAGCCTGTACTGAGCCTGTACTGAGCCTGTATTGAGCCTGTACTGAGCCTGTACTGAGCCAGTATTGAGCCTGTACTGAGCCTGTACTGAGCCAGTATTGAGCCTGTACTGAGCCTGTACTGAGCCTGTACTGCAGCTTAGTGTGTGTGTGTGCCTGTGTGCTTGCATGCACATGTGTGTGTGTGCGTGTGTGCTTGTGCATGTGTGTGTGCATGTTTTCATGTTCGTGTGTGTGTGTGCGTGAGTACTGCAGTCTAAATGAATTCACCTGTATTTTGAGTTTGTGAACAGTGAATGTGTCTTAATAGACTATCTGATTCTATATACACCCTTCTTTACTTCTCCCCACATATTCTCCTTGATGGTGTGTGTGTGCATGGATTTCTTCCTCCAGCCAGAGGCGTGAAATGTAATGCATTTTTCACTGCTGCATTGTCCTATTTACATCTTAGTGAGATGGAGTGCACAGAGTCGTTCAAAGACAATCCTTGATTTTCCTGTTAAATCAGTGATGATAGTGTCTGTCAATAGTCTCATCTGAGCCTTTCCTTTAATCAAGAGTTCCTTGTCAAATATTCATTTTCACACTTTTTATTCAAAGCAAAGCTATGATTGAAATGAAAAAACAGTAGAGCAAAATGCACATTGGTTGCTCCAGTGTGTTCCTGGTTTCAGCTCTATCTGTATCATGTATTGTCCCTATAACATGGTCACTGTGCAACAACTGTTTAGTATGCCTGGATAAATTGAGCACCGGTGATGTACTGTTTAAAGAATCCAGCCAGTAATCAAAAGAGGAGTGGACGGTTCGACTCGGATTTAAAGTTCCAGACCACATCCCTGTGTTTACCTCCAGACTCTGTATTTTGTGAGGCCAACAGGTATTAAGGCCTTAAGGACTGTGTTTACCTCCAGACTCTGTATTTCGTGAGACCAACAGGTATTAAGGCCTTAAGGACTGTGTTTACCTCCAGACTCTGTATTTCGTGAGGCCAACAGGTATTAAGGCCTTAAGGACTGTGTTTACCTCCAGACTCTGTATTTCGTGAGGCCAACAGGTATTAAGGCCTTAAGGACTGTGTTTACCTCCAGACTCTGTATTTCGTGAGGCCAACAGGTATTAAGGCCTTAAGGACTGTGTGACGCCTCCAGCTGCAGCATCTCTAATGCAGATAAGAGTTAGTTAACGCAGTCAGATTTCCTGATAAACACAGAATAAATGTGCAAATGCAATGTAAGAGTTGTGGGATAGAAATGGATCCTTCTGTCGAGAGACAGGGTGCTATCTGTCTACATTAAATACATAAAGATGGGAATTCAGGAAGCTTTTAAGTAAGCTTTTAGACCGAGCAACATGTCTGTCTCCGTGTGTGCGTCACAAATGGCACCCCATTCCATACGTAGGACACTACTATTGACCAGAGCCGTATGGCAGGAGGACAGGAATTACATTTACCCCCTGTAACCTGCCAGCACACATCAGCTGAGAAAGGGAGAGAGAGAGAGAAGACAGAGAAAAGAGAGGAAGAGAGAGGGGGGAGACAGAGAGAGGGAGAGAGTCAGAGAGAGAGAGAAAGAAAGAGAAGGAGAGAGAGCGAGAGAGAGAGAGAGAGAGTGTATGTGTGTGTACGTTTGTGCATGGATGTGTGTGAGTACGTGTCTAGAGTCTGAACCCACCACAACACAATCCACAGCAGCTGAAGCACTCACCAGTAATTGTCCATGCAGTACCTTGCCTTAGCACCCCAGCGCCCAGAGCTCGCCAATTCACATTCAGTGATAGATGTCCACCACAGCCACTCCTCCGCCTCGCTTCCCTTCTTTTCTGGTCCCTGACCGACAAACAAGACAGAGGAAATCAATGAAACAGAGGATCAATAGGAATCCACATCCTTCTATCCCATCTGCCCCAGCCCTATAGGAATCCACATCCTTCTATCCCATCTTCCCCAGCCCTATAGGAATCCACATCCTTCTATCCCATCTGCCCCAGCCCTATAGGAATCCACATCCTTCTATCCCATCTGCCCCAGCCCTATAGGAATCCACATCCTTCTTTCGAATCTGCCCCAACCCTATAGGAATCCACATCCTTCTATCCCATCTGCCCCAGCCCTATAGGAATCCACATCCTTCTATCCCATCTGCCCCAGCCCTATAGGAATCCACATCCTTCTTTCGAATCTGCCCCAACCCTATAGGAATCCACATCCTTCTATCCCATCTGCCCCAACCCTATAGGAATCCACATCCTTCTATCCCATCTGCCCCAACCCTATAGGAATCCACATCCTTCTATCCCATCTGCCCCAACCCTATAGGAATCCACATCCTTCTATCCCGTCTGCCCCAGCCCTATAGGAATCCACATCCTTCTATCCCATCTGCCCCAACCCTATAGGAATCCACATCCTTCTATCCCATCTGCCCCAGCCCTATAGGAATCCACATCCTTCTATCCCATCTGCCCCAGCCCTATAGGAATCCACATCCTTCTATCCCGTCTACCCCAGCCCTATAGGAATCCACATCCTTCTATCCCATCTGTCCCAGCCCTATAGGAATCCACATCCTTCTATCCCATCTGCCCCAGCGCTATAGGAATCCACATCCTTCTATCCCATCTGCCCCAGCCTTATAGGAATCCACATCCTTCTATCCCATCTGCCCCAGCCCTATAGGAATCCACATCCTTCTATCCCATCTGCCCCAGCCCTATAGGAATCCACATCCTTCTATCCCGTCTGTCCCAGCCCTATAGGAATCCACATCCTTCTATCCCATCTGCCCCAGCCTTATAGGAATCCACATCCTTCTATCCCATCTGCCCCAGCCCTATAGGAATCCACATCCTTCTATCCCATCTGCCCCAGCCCTATAGGAATCCACATCCTTCTATCCCATCTGCCCCAGCCCTATAGGAATCCACATCCTTCTATCCCATCTGCCCCAGCCCTATAGGAATCCACATCCTTCTATCCCATCTGCCCCAGCCCTATAGGAATCCACATCCTTCTTTCCCATCTGTCCCAGCCCTATAGGAATCCACATCCTTCTATCCCATCTGCCCCAGCCCTATAGGAATCCACATCCTTCTATCCCATCTGCCCCAACCCTATAGGAATCCACATCCTTCTATCCCATCTGCCCCAGCCCTATAGGAATCCACATCCTTCTTTCCCATCTGTCCCAGCCCTATAGGAATCCACATCCTTCTATCCCGTCTGCCCCAGCCCTATAGGAATCCACATCCTTTTATCCCGTCTTCCCCAGCCCTATAGGAATCCACATCCTTCTATCCCATCTGCCCCAGCCCTATAGGAATCCACATCTTTCTATCCCGTCTGCCCCAGCCCTATAGGAATCCACATCCTTCTTTCCCATCTGCCCCAGCCCTCTTCTCTCCTCTATTTCTTTCTTTTCTCCTTTCTTTTTTATAGGATGATGTAAATTTCAATGCTGAAAATAACTGCTGGTTGCTTCCCTCACACTGAGTGTACAAGTGAAGACTAAGATGGTGCCATCGATGTTAAAAGGCATTCAATGAAAGTGTGTGCCTTGTAGGAGGGTGACCAAATGTCTTCCTGAACACATGCCTCCTTCTTCTTGCAAAGCACTAATTTGGTCTGAGAAGGCGAAGCAGAAAGACATCTTATATGTGCTGTTTTACAGACATATGACAATCCATACAGAGCAAAGCACTCTAGTAATACCGTTGGTAATCCTGTAAAGTGTCTCATAAGAGTTCTCTATCCGGTAGTATCTTTGAAACATCAGCAAGTTGAGTTTTGAGTTGTTGTTTTTGTAGATGTCAGCAATATGCCACGGTACGGTATGTGAAACGCAAAGCTGTCTCTTATGATTCAACCTTCACAGGTGAAAGACGTTATGCTTTTTTCTCTACTGTTATCTTATAATCCTTCGTATCTCTATTGTAAACAGACACAGCATTTGTAGCCGTGTTATCTCTTGGGTCATGAAGAATGGGACCATGTCAGCGCTGCCTTTATATTCACACTGAAATAGCAGAGAGATGGGAAAGAAACATAGCTAGAAGGATAGTGTCCCCCCAAAGGTAACTCATACCGTTGAGATTGGTGATGAAAAAGGAAACCATCAACAACTGTCATAGCAACAAAATGGAGAATTGACTGTTTCACTACTAATAATTATAAAAGAAAATGAAATAAAGTATCAAAGAACCTCATCTGATGTGTGATTAATCAATGTGAGATGTAGTAATCTTTTCACATGGAGAAAACTGTATTGTTCCATTCAATCTTCATCCAATGAGAAATCTAGAAGATGGTCATGTGAGCTGGAAGGTGGTCATGTGATCTGGAAGGTGTTGTATGAGCTGGAAGGTGGTCATGTGATCTGTGAATTTGACCTGTTCTGTAAGTCAAAGGACCAATCCCGTCTCTCTCTCTCAATTCAATTGAATTCAATTCAAGGGGCTTTATTGGCATGGGAAACATATGTTAACATTGCCAAAGCAAGTGAAATAGATAATAAATAAAAGTGAAATAAACAATAAAAAATGTAAACAGCAAACATTACATCGTTCCAAAAAAAGACTTTTCAAATGTCATATTATGGCTGTATACAGTTTTGTAAGGATGTGCAAATAGTGAAACTATAAAAAAAGGGGGGGGTAAATAAATAAGAAGAATTTTTAATTAATTATCACAGTGAATTATTGTAATATGTGTTTGTGTCAATTAATCCCATAAGGGATGCGTTGCCAACTGGCGATTTGACAAGGAAATGTCATTCATTTCATTCACTATTGTGGGTTGTATTTACAATGGTGTTTGTTCTACACTGGTTACCCTTTTCTTGTGGCAACAGGTCACACATGTTGCTGCTGTGATGGCACACTGTGGCATTTCACCCAATAGATATGGGAGTTTATCAAAATGTGATTTATTTTCTAATTATTTGTAGGTCTGAGTAATCTGAGGGAAATATGTGTCTCTAATATGGTCATACATTTGGCAGGAGGTTAGGAAGTGCAGCTCCGTTTCCATCTCATTTTGTGGGCAGTGTGCACATAGCCTGTCTTCTCTTGAGAGCCAGGTCTGCCTACGGCAATCTTTCTCAATAGCAAGGCTATGCTTATTGAGTCTGTACATAGTCAAAGCTTTCCTTAATTTTGGGTCAGTCACAGTGGTCATGTATTCTGCCACTGTGTACTCTCTGTTTAGGACCAAATAGCATTCTAGTTTGCACAGTTTAAAAAAATTATTTCCAATGTGTCAAGTAATTATCTTTTTGTTTACTCATGATTTGTTTGGGTCTAATTGTGTTGCTGTCCTGGGGCTCTGTGGGGTCTGTTTGTGTTTGTGAACCAAGCTCCAGGACCACCTTGCTTGAGGGACTCTTCTCCAGGTTCATCTCACTTTAGGTGATGGCTTTGTTATGGAAGGTTTGGGAATAGCTTCCTTTTAGGTGGTTGTAGAATTTAATGTCTCTTTTATGTGTTCTGATAATTAATGCGTATCGTCCTAATTCAGCTCTGCGTGCATTATTTGGTGTTTTACGTGGTACACAGAGGATATTTTAGCAGAATTCTGCATGCAGAGTCTCAATATGGTGTCTTTCCCATTTTGTGAATTCCTGGTTGGTGAGTGGACCCCAGACCTCACAACCATGAAGGGCAATGGGTTCTGTAACTGATTCAATAATTTTTGTCAGATCCTAATTGTTATGTTGAATTTTAATTCCTTTTGATGGCATAGAAGGCCCTTCTTGCCTTATCTCTCAGCTCATTCACAGCTTTGTGGAAATTATCTGTGACGCTGAGGTATGTATACTTTTGTGTGTGCTCTACTGTAGGTTAACAGTGTCTAGATGTAATTTGTATTTGTGGTCCTGACAACTGGACCTTTTTTGCAACACGATTATTTTTGTCTTACTGAGATTTCTGTCAGGGCCCAGGTCTGACAGAATCTTTGCATAAGATATAGGTGCTGCTGTAGGTCCCCCATTTGTTTGGTACAGAAGCACCAGATCATCAGCAAACAATAGACACTTGACTTCAAATTCTAGTAGGGTGAAGCCGGGTGCTGCAGACTGTTCTAGTCCCCTCACCAATACATTGATATATATGTTGAATAGTGTGGGGCGTAAACTGCATCCCTGTCTAACCGCACAGCACAGTAGAAAGACATGTGTTTGTTTTTTGCCATTTTTAACCACACACTTGTTGTTTGTGTACATGGATTTCATAGTGTCGTATGTTTTTCCCCCAACACCACTTTCTGTCATTTATGTAGCAGACCCTCATGCCAAATTGAGTAAGAATCTTTTTTTGTAATCAACGAAGCATGAGAAGACTTTGCCTTTGTTTTGGTTTGTTTGTTTGTCAATTAGAGAGTGCAGGGTGAATATGCGGTCTGTCATACGGTCATTTTGTAAAAAGCGAGTGCACAGTACATTGTTTTCACTGAGGAAATGTACAAATGTGTTGTTAATGATAGTGCAGAGGATTTTCCCAAGGTTGCATATCCCATGGTAGTTATTGGGGTCAAATATGTCTCCACTTTTGTGGATTGGGGTGATCAGTCCTTGGTGCCAAATATTTGGGGAAGATGCCAGAGCTAAGGATGGTGTTAAAGATTTAAAGTATAGCCAATTGGAATTTGTGGTCTGTATATTTTATAATTTAATTTAGGATACCATCAACACCCATAGGCCTTTTGGGGTTGGAGGGTTTGTATTTTGTCCTGTGGTTCATTCAATGTAATTGGAGAATCCAGTGGGTTCTGGTGATATTTAATAGTAGATTCTAAGATTTGTATTTGATCATGTACATGTTTTTGCCATTTGTTATTTGTTTTAGGGCTAAAAAGATTGGAGAAGTGGTTTATCCATACATCTAGAAAACAGGGGCTCAAGGAAACAGGACTAAGAATACCACGCTGGTATGCTTGACAAGACAAGACGAACTGGCAACAGACAAACAGAGAACACAGTTATACATGCACAGGGGATAATGGGGAAGATGAGCGAAACCTGGTGGGGGGTGGAGACAAGCACAAAGACAGGTGAAACAGATCAAATCAAATCAAATCACATTTTATTAGTCACATGCTCCGAATACAACAGGTGTAGACCTTATAGTGAAATGCTTACTTACGAGCACTTAACCAACAATGCAGTTTCAAAAAATACACTTAAGAATAAGAATAAAAGTAACAAGTAATTAAAGAGCAGTAACAACAGCGAGACTATATACAAGGGGGTACCGGTACAGAGTCAATGTGCGGGTGCACCGGTTATCTGAGGTAGTATGTACATGTAGGTAGTTATTAAGATGACCATGCATAGGTGACAACAGAGAGTAGCAGTGATGTTAAGACGGGGTGAGGGGGGCACGGCAAATAGTCTGGGTAGCCAATTGACTTGATGTTCAGGAGTCTTATGGCTTGGGGGTAGACGTTGTTTAGAAGCCTCTTGGACCTAGACTTGACGCTCTATTACCGCTTGCCGTGCGGTAGCAGAGAGAACAGTCAATGACTAGGGTGGCTGGAGTCTTTGACAATTTTTAGGGCCTTCCTTTGACACCGCCTGGTATAGAAGTCCTGGATGGCAGGAAGCTTGGCCCCAGCGATATACTGGGCCATTCGCATTACCTTCTGTAGTGCCTTGCGGTCGAAGGCCGAGCAGTTACCATACCAGGCAGTGATGCAACCAGTCAGGAAGCTCTCGATGGTGTAGCTGTAGAACCTTTTGAGGATCTGAGGACCCATTCCAAATCTTTTCAGTATCCTGAGGGGGAATAGGTTTTGTTTTGCCCTCTTCACGACTGTCTTGTTGTGCTTGGACCATGTTAGTTTGTTGGTGATGTGGACACCAAGGAACTTGAAACTCTCAACCTGCTCCACTGCAGCTCGATGAGAATGGGGGCGTGCTCAGTCCTCTTTTTCCTGTAGTCCACAATCATCTCCTTTGTCTTGATCACGTTGAGGGAGAGGTTGTTGTCCTGGCACCACACGGCCAGGTCTCTGACCTCTTCCCTATAGGCTGTCTCGTTGTTGTCGGTGATCAGGCCTACCACTGTTGTGTAATCTGCAAAGATCAGGGTGTGACAGACTCAGATTTTCTGGGTCTCTATGTTTTTGGTTGGTTAGGTTTCTCAATTTCTTTCTTAGGTGTTTGCATTCTCCATCAAACCATTTGTCTTTGGTTGTCTGCTTGAAAATGTGTTTGATTTGATAGGGAAGCTGAAAGGTCAAATAATATGTTCAGGCTTTCTACTGCCAAGTTTACAGTAAAATGTTTTGTCCAGAAAGTTGTCTAAAAGGGATTGAATTTGTCATTGCCTAATTGTTTTTTGGTAGGTTTCTACACTACTTTCCTGCCATTTTTAGCATTTCTTAATATTGTGCAGTTCCTTTGGATTTGATGCCTCATGATTGAGTATTGCTATGTTGAGGTAGACTCTGATTTGGCTGTGATCTGATAGGGGTATTAGTGGGCTGACTGTCAACACTCTGAGAGACTCTGGGTTGAGGTCAGTGATAATGTAATCTACAGTAATACTGCAAAGGGATGAGCTGTAGTTGTACCTACCATAGGAGTCTCCTCGAAGTCTACCATTGACTATGTACAGACCCAGAGTGTGACAGACCTACAGGAGTTGTGACCCATTTTTGTTGGTTGTTTTGTCATAGTTGTGTCTATGGGGGCACATTTTGGGGGGAATATTGTCACCTGTGTGCTGAGAGTCTCGGGTTATTGCCCAGTTATGGCATTTAGATCGCCACAGACTAGTACAGTGCCTTGCAAAAGTGTTCATCCCCCTTGGAGTTTTTCCTATTTTGTTGCATTACTACCTGTAATTTAAATGTACTTTTATTTGGATTTCATGTATTGGACATACACAAAGTAGTCCAAATTGGTGAAGTGAAATGAAAAAATTACTTGTTTCAAATAAATAAAAACAATTAAACAACGTAAAAGTGGTGCGTGCATATGTATTTACCCCTTGGCTATGAAGCCCCTGAATAAGATCTGGTGCAACCATTAACCTTCAGAAGTAACATAATTAGTTAAATAAGGTCAACCTTTGTGCATTCTAAGTCTCACATGATCTCAGTATATATACACCTGTTCTGAAAGGCCCCAGAGTCTGCAACACCACAAAGCAAGGGGCACCACCAAGCAAGTGGCACCATGAAGACCAAGCAGCTCTACAAACAGGTCAGGCACAAAGTTGTGGAGAAGTACATATCAGAGTTGGGTTATAAAAAAATATCAGAAACTTTGAACATCCCACGGGGGAGCACCATTAAATACATTATAAAAAAACCTGCCAAGAGAGGGCCGCCCACGAAAACTCATGGACCAGTCAAGGATGGCATTAATCAGAGAGGCAACAAAGAGACCAAAGATAACTCTGAAGGAGCTGCAAAGCTCCACAGTAGAGATTGGAGAATCTGTCCATAGGACCACTTTAAGCTGTGCACTCCACAGAGCCGAGCTTAATGGAAGACTGGCCAGAAAAAAGCCATTGCTTAGAGAAAAAAATAGGCAAACACGTTTGGTGTTCGCCAAAAGGCATGTGGGAACCTCCCCAAACATATGGAAGAAAGTACACAGGTCAGATTCGACTAAAATTGAGCTTTTTGGCAATCAAGGAAAATGCTATGTCTGGCGCAAACACAAAACCTCTCATCACCCCGAGAACACCATCCTGTTTTTCATCGGCAAAGACTGGGAAATTGTTTAGAATTGAAGGAATGATGGATGGCGCTAAATACAGGGAAATTCTTGATGGAAACCTGTTTCAGTCTTCCAGAGATGTGAGACTGGGATGGAGGTTCACCTTCCAGCAGGACAATGACCCTAATTATACTGCAAAAGCAACACTTGAGTGGTTTAAGGGGAAACATTAAATATCTTGGAATAGCCTTGTCAAAGCCCAGACCTCAATCCAGTTGATAATCTGTGGTATGACTTAAAGATTGCTGTACACCAGCGGAACCCATCCAACTTGAAGGAGCTGGAGCAGTTTTGCCTTGAAGAATGGGCAAAAATCCAAGTGGCTAGATGTGCCAAGCTTATAGAGACATACCTCAAGAGACTTGCAGCTGTAATTGCTGTATATGGTTGCTCTACAAAGCATTGACTTTGTGGGGGAGAGGGGTGAATAGTTATGCATGCTCAAGTTCTGTCTTTATGTGTTATTTCTTGTTTGTTTCCAAATTAAAACCATTGTGCATTTTCAAAGGGGTAGGCATGTTGTGTAAATCAAATGATACAAACCTCCCCCAAATCTATTTTAATTCCAGGTTATAAGGCAACAAAATAGGAAAAATGCCAAGGGGGGTGAAGATTTTTGGGCCTGGAAATGGTTGATCTCCTCCTCTAGGATGGAGAAGCTGTCCTCGTTAAAGTATGGGGATTCTATTGGGGGATATAGGTATCACACATGAGGACAATTTTCTCTGTTGAGATAATTAATTAAATTAGTTCATTATTTTCTAGCCAGATGTAAAATGTTCCTGTTTTGACTAATTTAATAGAGAGGGTTAAGTCTGCTCTACACCAAATTAGCATACCCCCTGAGTCTCTTTCCTGTTTCACACCTGGTAGTTTGTTGGATGGGACTTCCAGCTCTCCATAAGCTAGTGGGCAACCAGTGGGTCCGTCTCCTCTATACCATGTTTCTTGTAGGATGATTAACTTCTTACGGCTGAAATCCCGTTAACAGGATCGATATGACAACAGCCAGTGAAAGTGCAGGGCGCCAAATTCAAACAACTGAAATCTCATAATTAAAATTCCTCAAACATACAAGTACTATACACCATTTTAAAGATAAACTTGTTGTTAATCCCACCACAGTGTCCGATTTCAAAAAGGCTTTACGACGAAAGCATACCATGCGATTATGTTAGGTCAGCACCTAGTCACAGAAAAACACAGCCATTTTTTCAGCCAAAGAGAGGAGTCACAAAAAGCAGAAATAGAGATAAAATGAATCACTAACCTTTTGATGATCTTCATCAGATGACACTCATAGGACTTCATGTTACACAATACATGTATGTTTTGTTTGATAAAGTTCATATTTATATCCAAAAACCTCAGTTTACATTAGCGCGTTATGTTCAGTAATGTTTTGCTTCCAAAACATCCGGTGATTTTGCAGAGAGCCACATCAATTTACAGAAATACTCATAATAAACATTGATAAAAGATACAAGTGTTATGCATGGAATTATAGATAACTTCTCCTTAATGCAACCGCTGTGTCAGATTAAAAAAAGCTTTACGGAAAAAGCACACCATGCAATAATCTGAGTACAGCGCTCAGAGACGAAAACAGATACCGCCATGTTGTGGAGTCAACAGAAGTCAGAAATAGCATTATAAATATTCACTTACCTTTGATGATCTTCATCAGAATGCACTCCCAGGAATCCCAGTTCCAAAATAAATGTTTGTTTTGTTCGATAAAGTCCATCATTTATGTCCAAATACCTCCTTTTTGTTCGCGCGTTTAGTTCACAAATCCAAATTCACGAAGCGCAGCCCAGACGAAAAGTCAAAGAATTCCATTACAGTTCGTAGAAACATGTCAAACGATGTATAGAATCAATCTTTAGGATGTTTTTATCATAAATCTTCAATAATGTTTCAACCGGACAATTCCTTTGTCTTTAGAAATGAAAAGGAATGGAGCTACCTCTCACGGGCGCACGCCTGACTAGGCTCATGGCATTCTGACAGACCTCTTAGTCAATCAGCTCTTATTCTCTCCCCCTTCACAGTAGAAGTCTGAAACAAGGTTCTAAAGACTGTTGACATCTAGTGGAATATGACCACTAGATGTCCACCAATATGACCCCATAGACACTGTATATTGGATAGGCAAAGACTTGAAAACC
The DNA here is from genome assembly GCF_045679555.1 of Salvelinus alpinus. Lineage (NCBI taxonomy): Eukaryota > Metazoa > Chordata > Actinopteri > Salmoniformes > Salmonidae > Salvelinus > Salvelinus alpinus. The sequence goes on along the minus strand of NC_092088.1, from coordinate 85,407,347 downwards.
TACACACCTCAGATTTCCCACTTCCTGGTTGGATTTTTTCTCAGGTTTTTGCCTGCCATATGAGTTCTGTTATACTCACAGACATCATTCAAACAGTTTTAGAAACTTCAGAGTGTTTTCTATCCAAATATATCTTAGCTTCTGGGCCTGAGTAGCAGGCAGTTTACTCTGGGCACCTTATTCATCCAAGCTACTCAATACAGCCCCCAGCCATAAGAAGTTAATGTCTGTATTTCCAATACAAAGTCTGGGTTCCTGCTCTTTAGGCCAAAGGCAGATGAACTCATACCTTGCATTTTCCAGGATGAGATAGTAAAAGCTTTATGTTCCATAGTGTCTTGTGTTGTTTTTTTGAGTGTGGTTTAGGCCCGGACTATTACAGTAGGTGTGAGCAGAGCATGTTGAGCATCTGATACATACCTCTTAGGTTGCAGGATGGGGCTTTGTCAAGTGTAAAAGTGCGCATTGGGCCTGTTGCTCTGCTCACGGCCTGGGCATATTGCGCCTGTCATTTTGCTGTAGAGAAGGGGGGCATGGGGGGGCATAAGGGCCATAGGTCTGATCTGGGGGCCTATATAGGATGTGGCCATTGTTTGTTTGGGGTGGACTCAGCTGTTTGGGGTGTGGCTGGTGAAGCTGTGGTCTGGGTGTAGGTCCTCTTGGCATGGGTTCTCTCGGTGCAGGTCCTTTGGGAGGGGGTCTCGCAGGTCTGGGAGGGTGTTCGTTGCTCTATTGCTCCTGTGTGAGGTGCTGGGGCTGCGGTTGAGGTTGACGTCCTTCAGGATCCTGACAAAAGTTAGGATTGCTGCCTTGTAGAGGTGGAACTGGTCGTAAAGGATATTCAAGTCCAGGGTGGAGTCGTGGGCCTGGTAGACATTTCAGGCACAGTCCCGGAAAATACTTGCACTCACCTGCAATATGGTGGCAAGGTGAATGTCTTTTCGTGATAGCAGGGTGGAGATAACCACTTGTACGTTGGGGAAAGTGGAAGAAGCTTTTTCATTCACTCCCTTGAGTGCTGTGGCTTCCCTTTCCTGCTGGGCCCTCAGGTCATTTGAGCCCTTATGAAATATGATGTGGCTGGGGAACCCTAGTCTGTCCTCTGACAACAGTTCCAGGACATGCCAGAGTTTAGCCACTTTGTGTTTGTGAAAAAGTTTATTCTCTTGAACGTATTTGCCATTTGAGTCAATGAGGAGCACAATTTCTGGCTTTTGTGTGCCCTCAGTGGATGTGTGGGTGTTGTCAGGAGGGCTATCGGGGAAGCTGACATGGGGACTTTTAGGGGGGGGGGTCTGCTTGATTGGTGGGTCCTGTGTTGTCTGTCCCATTGTGGTGTTGAGGTTGTGGTGCTGGTCTGAGGTGGGAAGTTCTGGCTTTTCTGGGGTCGTGTCCTGCTCTCTGTCACACCTCAGCTTTCTCACCTCTTTCAGTGCTGTTATCTGTGCCATGTGTTCGTCTCTCTCCTCAAGTTCTCTCACCTCAGTCCGGGGTGCAGCCAGCTCTCTCAGACAGCCATCCATCTCCACCTTCCGCCCTCCGGATCTTGTTGGGTGGGTATTGTTGTGCTAGTCTGTTTTGTGGATCTGGTCTGTCAGGATTGTGTGGACTAGCTCTCTGAGCTCCACCATGTCTCTCTCCAGCTCTGTGAATGCATTCCTCTCAATGATGGAGGAGCAGTGCAGTTGTGGGACCTGGGTGTGTTCAGTGCTGGGGTTGGTGACTATCCTCATCTGCAAGACAGTTTGAAGAATGTGACTAGACTCACTCGGGATGGGGGAGTCATCACCGAGAGAGAGCTTTTCCTGCTGTGCTCTCTCTTTGATACCATAAAAGTCCTGCTCGAACTGCTTGAGGATTCCCTGCACCAAGCTTGTACACATTGACAGATGTTGTTTCAATTTCCTCAATGTCTAGTATTCTGAGTTCTCACCCTGGGCCAATATCCTCTCTCTTGACATTGTGCTCATATAGCACTGTGCCATTCCAGGGGATGGTCTGTGTGGAAAATGAAGTTGATTACATTCCCCTCTTTGTAGCAGTCAGCAAATAATGCCTCTGGATTGTCCTTGAATAGCTTATTTTTGTATTTATTCCATGCAGTGTTATTTTTAACATCCAAGGGGTACTGTAGTGTAATGACCTCAGAGGGATGGGGCTTCAAAGGCTTCTGCATTTGGGTGGGGAGGGTTTGAAAATCTCCTGCCCTTGTTAGGCTCAAGAGTTCTCACTCATCTCAATTGAAGTGTAGCCAAGTATGTTCTGACCTAGCAGCTTGGTAGTTTAGTCGCCTTATTTACTGCGCTTTATATAACATTACCTAGAGATTATTGTCTTTTACTTTTTGGCTTCAGAAGTAGTGTTAGACTGAACATTAGTTTTAGTTTTGTGTTGGATGGTATTTCTAGGTTTCCGCTGAGTTTCTCCTGTATATTCTGGTTTGTTAGAAGTTTTTCTTGATAGTTCTTTGTAGTAATAATCCATTCAGGTAATTTTGTCCAAAATCAATGTTTTAGGTATGGAATTATGATTTCAATTGAAGGTTTTGATGTAGAGGTTAGTATCCTCTATAAATCCTTGCAAAAAAATCGAAGTGTATCTACATTTATCCAACTGTAATTCTATTTTGTTTGCAGAAGAGTTCATGACCTCTCTCTCTTTCTCTCACACTCACTCACTCTAGCTAATGCCTAGGCTTAGCTGAGCGGGCTAACAGTCTTGTGGAAGACCAGGATTTTGGACCAAGTAGGTTACAGTGGCACAGGGCACTAAAGCCCTCTATTAACCCATAAGGTAACTCACTCAGTGCTAGCTTCCTCCCTCAGGGTTGAAAACCGGAAGGGGACAAGACACCTGTAGTTACACTTGGTATCTACCTGTCCATCAACCAGGGAGTCTGCCTTTCCTCTCTTGTCTCCTCTCTCTTTTCATCTATCCTCTACTCTCTCCTTTATTCTCCTCTATCTCCTCTCTCTCCTCTATGCTCTCTCCTCTATGCTCTCTCCTCTATGCTCTCATATATCTACGCTGACATAATAGGTTTTTTCTTGATAGTTGTTTGTAGTAATTATCCATTCATGTAATTTTTTCCAAAATAAAGGTATTAGGTATTGAATTCTGATTTGGATCGAAGGTTTTGATGTTGTGTGCAATATCCTGTACAAGGCAATGTGAAAAAAATCTAATTTGATCTGCATTTAATCAACTCTAATTCATTTTTTTTGCAGAAGGGCCCATGACCTCTCTCTCTCTCTCTCTCTCTCTCTCTCTCTCTCTCTCTCTCTCTCTCTCTCTCTCTCTCTCTCTCTCTCTCTCTCTCTCTCTCTCTCTCTCTCTCTCTCTCTCTCTCTCTCTCTCTCTCTCTCTCTCTCTCTCTCTCTCTCTCTCTCTCTCTCTCTCTCTCTCTCTCTCTCTCTCTCTCTCTCTCTCTCTCTCTCTCTCTCTCTCTCTCTCTCTCTCTCTCTCTCTCTCTCTCTCTCTCTCTCTCTCTCTCTCTCTCTCTCTCTCTCTCTCTCTCTCTCTCTCTCTCTCTCTCTCTCTCTCTCTCTCTCTCTCTCTCTCTCTCTCTCTCTCTCTCTCTCTCTCTCTCTCTCTCTCTCTCTCTCTCTCTCTCTCTCTGCTGGGAGTGTTTGGTACATGCTGGGAATTGTATGAGCGAGGGAGTGCGTGTGTTGTGTAGAGTTAGATATTCTTTCGGTTTTCTCTTTCTTGGTGGCATTCTTTGTTTTCTTCTGTGCATGATTAAGGTTATTACAGGAGGGGGTTCATGTGTTGAAAGGGATGTGGTAGAGGGGAGTCAGTGGTCTGTGGCCTCAGTTGAGGAGGAGCAGGAGAATGATATGGATATCTCTTTTGATATGATAGCAGCTGGTGAGAACTCAATTTACAATCTAGAGGAGGTAAATGGGTTTCTGGATCAGACTTTTGGGAAGTCTGTCAAATTGGCAGATTATTTTGATGTTGAGAAATTTGTGAGGTCAGCTGTGATGTTACAGAAGACGGTGGGGTTAGACCAGTTGAGTGAGAAGAAGCGGTTTCGCTTGCGGAAATGTGTTACTGCTGTTGCAGCAGCAAAAGTTGGTGGGAAACGTGGTCAGGTTAAGAGAAATTTAAAATAATGATGATGATCATGCTTCATAGGGAGTGTCTTTTTTTCTCTTTGGTTTCTCTGTGGTTTCTTCAGCTTTTTTCTCTTTTCAATATGGAGGTGCTAAGGGTAGGTTCTCTCAATATTAATGGGGGAAGGGACAGGAATAAGAGGGCTTGGGTGTTAGAAGTAATAAAAAAGATAAGGCTTAATGTAGTTTTCCTACAGGAGACACATAGTGATGAGGTGAGTATGTGGTGGGAGGGACAGCATATACTCAGTCATGGTACTAATTTCAGTGCTGGGGTGGCAATCTTGTTTTCTTCAGGCTTAGGGGTGGCTGTGGTATCTACAACAGAGATTGTCAAGGGTCGGGTTTTATTGGTCAAGGTGGATGTTTTTTTTGTTGTTGTTTTTTTTGAATGTTTATGCTCCTACAGGGTACAGAGCGTATTGTTGTTTTTGATCAAATAAAGGAAACCTGAAGACAGTGTGACCAAGAGGGGTGTATGGTTTTAGGGGGGGACTGGAACTGTACAGTAGATTTTACTGTTGACCGCACCGCTGAAGAACCTCACCTGCGGTCAGCCACTTGCCTGTCTGGTCTATTAACTGAGTTTGAGCTTTCTGATGTGTGGAGAGTAAGGAATGCAAAAGTTAGGCAGTACACATGGATAAAAGTTAATGAAGGTCGTGTCAGTGCAGCAAGGTTAGACAGGTTGTATGTATCTGAGCAATACTGTAGTAGGGTTGGAAGTTGTGACATTACTCCTGTGGGTTTCTCTGATCACCATATTGTTACTGTTGATATTCACTTCTCCTGTCCACGAAGGTCATCACCTTACTGGTATTTTAATGTTAAATTGTTACATGATGTCATGTTTTGTGAAAGGTTTTTGTTGTTTTGGGAAAAATGGAGGGTTACAAAAGGGAATTTTGAGTCCTTGAGACAATGGTGGGAGGTTGGGAAGGCCCAAATACCATTATTTTGTCAACAGTATTCTGCTCTGTCTCAAATTGAAGTTAAAGAGACTATCAAGGCCCTTGAACAGGACATCAAATCTATTGAATTGAAGCTGCTCACTCTTTCAGTGCTGTTGATGACCCTGGACTAGTCATGAGCTTACAGGACACGAGACATGAACTGAGGTCGTTTCTGCATGAAAGTGTGAAGGGTGCCTTGATTAGGTCTCGTTTCGCTTCCCTCAAGGATATGGATGCTCCTAGTGCTTTTTTTTAAAACCTAGAACAGTCGACATTGCAACGTAAACAGATGGTCTGCCTTCGTCTCCCTGATGGGAAGGTGACCACGGATGACAGTGAAATGCGTCAACATGCCGTGGATTTCTACTCTGCCCTCTATAAGGCGGAGGATTGTGACTCTCTGTGTACTGAACAGTTGTTACACGGTCTTCCTCAAATGGGACCTGAGCAGAGAGTCGCTTTGGACTCTGCCATTACACTGCACGAGCTGTCCACAGCAGTTATGCAGCTCTCCACATGCCGAGCCCCTGGCATCGATGGTTTACCATCTGAGTTTTATAAGCACTTTTGGGGGTCTATTGGGGAGGATTTTTATGAAGTGGTGTGTGAATCTTTTCATGAGGGTTCTCTTCCTGTATCCTGTCAATGTGCAGTGCTTTCACTGTTGCCAAAAAATGGGGATTTGGCTCTCATAAAAAATTGGAGACCTATTGCTTTGCTGTGCACGGAATATAAAATTGTTTCTTAATGTCTCTCAAACAGGTTGAAAGAGTATCTTGGATTGTTGGTCCACAAGGACCAGTCTTACTGTGAACCTGATCGCTCAATTGTTGACAACTTGTTTCTGATAAGAGATGTTTTAAACATTTGTAAACTGTCTGATGTAAATGTGGGTTTACTTTCTTTGGATTAGGAGAAGGCTTTTGATCGTGTGGACCACCAGTACTTGTTTAAAACAATGAAAGCCTTTGGGTTTGGGGATGTTTCTTTGTCTTGGATGAATTTACTGTATGCTGGGGCCTCGTGTATGGTGAAGGTGGGGGGTGGTTTGAGTTGCCCCATCCCTGTCCAAAGGGGCATCAGGCAGGGATGCCCAATTTCAGGGCAGTTATATAGTCTGGCGATTGAACCAATGCCTTGTTTTTTAAGAGCGAAGCTTACTGGTTTCTCTGTGCCAGGTGTAATGAAGGGTCCCACGATAGTGTTACACCCCTGAAAAAGATTTCCTTTAACCTGTCACAATAGCACTGTCTGCGTATGCAGATGACGTGACTGTTTTTATTACAGGGGGTGAGGATGTTAAGGTTCTCTCAAATGCTTTAAAGGTGTATGAGGGGGCCTCCTCAGCTAGAGTCAATTGGGGAAAGAGTGAAGCGCTGTGGGCAGGTCAGCTTCAGATGTGGTCCCCTCCACGGTTACCAGGGGGGCTTCAGTGGGGCAGAGATGGGATGAAGACTTTGGGGGGTTTCTAGGCTCTGATGTCTTTCAGAAAAAGTACTGGGAGGGTGTAGTGGAGAAAGTGTGTGCCAGACTGTCAAGATGGAAATGGGTGCTGCCCCAGCTGTCTTATAGGGGAAGGGTACTGGTAGCTAATAATCTTGCTGCCTCTACCCTGTGGCACAGACTAATGATTTTGCAGCCACCAAAGAGTCTGGTACAAGAGCTTCAGAGGACCCGTGTCAATTTCTTCTAGTCTGGACAACACTGGATTAAAGCTGCAGCCCTGTACCTGCCACTGCACGAGGGTGGGCAAGGCCTGGTGGACATTTCCTCTAGGATCATGGCTTTCCGGCTTCAAGCAGCCCAGAGACTGTTGTACAGAGATGGTTCTAGCTGGGTCGACACAGCCTACACATTGATGAGGAGAGTGGGCTGTTTGGGCTTAGACAAGCACCTTTTCCTCTTAAAGCTGGAGTGGAGTGAGTTGCATGGCCTGACTCCATTTTATGAGTCTGTTTTGCAGGCTTGGAGAGTTCTTGTCAAGTCCCGTAAGGCCGGCACGCCACCAGGGATGTGGCTTTTTGAAGAGCCTCTTTTTTACAACACTGCCATCCAGTCCCGTGCTCTGGGTTCAGCCAGCCCACTTTCATGCCTGTTAGGTGTGGGGTGTACTAAGCTGGGTCATCTGATGCGGAACAGGAATAGATCGTTGGAGGAGCTGGGAGAAAGAGCGGGGATCCGATCATCTCGCCTACTGAGGAAGGTCGTCGCTGAGGTCTGTGACTCGCCAGTACTTCATCTGCAGTATGTGACTGACACTTCCAATTCTGATCGGCGGAAGGAGGGTCTGGATTATGTGTTCCCTGCACTGATTGTTAGTGCTGCGGCGGGGTCATTCGAGGAGGACGTGGGGATGCTGCTTTCCTTCGATACCCCGGAGCTGGGGGAGCTCAAGGAGGTGGGAAAAAAGGCCATGTACAGAATATGTGTAAAGGTGTCCCATGTCTCTTCCCTGGAAGGGGTAAAATCGACAAGGTGGGCAGGGGTGCTTGGTCCAGGTGCCTCCCCAAAAGGCTGTTGGCGATCATTATACAAACTGCCTATTGATAAGAAATTAGCGATATGGAAGACCCGAAAGAACAGTATTCGGGGACAGGGGTCTGTGGATGTGGTGGGAGTGCTGGAGGCAATGCTGGCAGGGTTGAGTTTGCCTATTATAAACTTGTCAACAATATTGATCTGTTTTTGAGTATATGGGGTATTCAGAGGCTGTTGTGTTTAGTTTCTGTGGAGGAGGAATTGGACTTGTGTTTTTAATTGATGTGTAACTATGGTTTTGTATGAGTATTTGTGTGTTGGGTTCCCAGACCCAATAAAGATTATTTAAAACTCTCTCTCTCTCTCTCTCTCATTAGGTTCAGTGCTACCCTTTTTTCTCAGGGTTGAAAACTGGTAGGTGACAAGACACCTGTAGTTATACTCTGTATCTACCTGTCCATCAAACAGGTAGTGTGCCTTTCCAACTTGTCTCCTCTCCTCTCCTCTCTCCTATCTTCTCTCTCATTTATCTTCTCTCTCTCTCCATCTTCTCTCTCTCCTCTATCTTATCTTTCTCCTCTCTCTATCCTCTTCTCTTTCTCCTCTCTCTATCCTCTTCTCTCTCTATCCTCTTCTCTCTCTCTATGCTCTTCTCTCTCTATCCTTTCTCTTATCCTCTCTTATATTCTCTTCTCTCCTCTATCATATATTCTCTTCTCTCCTCTATCCTCTTTCATCTCTCCTCTCCTCTCTCCTTTCTTCTTTCTTCTCTCTCCTCTCATTTCCTCTCTCTATCCTCTTCTCTATCTATGCTGAAAAAATAGGTATGTTTGGTCTTAGGATCACCTATCTGTCTGATCAGACATGTTTCTGTCTGTCTGACATCCATTTTATATTTATTTTTCCCCCTATGTGTTGGAGTGTGTCAGGTTTGGCTAGGGCAGTTTACTTAAAGCCTGCTGGTATAATTCATTATACCAGCAGTCTTGCAATAAGCAAATGTAAGGCTACTCTAGTAAAGCATTTTACCTCCAGACTTTAAATGAAGTGATATCACTTCTGCCCTCCTCCAGATCTGTCCATCACAGGAGTATCCTCTCTGCCCACTATTTGACAACTCTCCTCTCTCTCCACCTCCGCCTCTCCCTCTCTCCCTCACTCTCTTGCTCTCTTGCTCTCTGTCTGCCCACTGTCTGACAGACACTCATTAACACCACAGTAAGTCTTGATTAAAATAATCAGTGGGCAGACATAGAGCGAGAGAGCAAGAGAGAGAATGGAGGGAATGGACAGAGGGGCTAAAATTAACATTCCTCATTTGCCTTCTCCTCTCCTCTCCTTTCCTCTCCTGCAGCAGAATTCTAATTACAGATTCGTGTCAGAAGGATAATACACGTTAATTACATAAAGACTATCTTAAGCTATGTTTGGCTGAAAAAAACTGAACCTGAACTGAGGATGCTGGTTGTGTACACTCTTAGAAAGGTGCTATATAGAACCTAAAATGGTTCTATGGTTGTCCCTATAGAGGAACCGTTTGAATAACACTTTTTTGTTCTGGGTAGGACTTTTTTTGGATCCATGTAGAACCCCTTCCACAAAGGGTTATACCTGTAAGCATGAACGGTTATCCTATGGGGACAGACAAAGAAACCTTTTAGGACCCTTTTTCTAAGAGTGTAGGCTTGAATGATGAAACAGAACATTCAAATATGTACATCCTTTTGGAAGGAAAGAATATCAGGCACATGAGCTCTTTGATTGTTGAATTGTTTCAGCTCAAGCTGTTTAACCAAGGGTCAATATACTATTCTTCAGATACACTACGTAGTCTATCCATATGCTGTCCATATTGTCTATACATCCCATCACACACACATATATGTATATATATATATATTTATATATTAACACCCCTTGTTTTTCCCCCTCATCAATCTACACACAATAACCCATAATGACTAAGCAAAAACAGGTGTTTAGATGAAAAAAGTATTCAGACTCTTAACTCAGTCCTTTGTTGAAGCCTCCATCATTCTTAAATGGAAGAAGTTTGGAACCACCAAGACTCTTCCTAGAGCTTCCCGCCTGCCAAACTGAGCAATCAGGGGAGAAAACACGATGGTCACTCAGACAGAGCTCCAGAGTTCCCCTGTGGAGATGGGAGTACCTTCCAGACGGACAACCATCTCTGCAGCACTCCACCAATCAGGCCTTTATGGTAGAGTGGCCAGACAGAAGTCACTTCTCAGTTAAAGGCACATGACAGCCACCTTGGAGTTTGCCAAAAGGCACCTAAAGGACTCTCAGACCATGAGAAACAAGATTTTCTGGTCTGATGAAACCAAGTTTGAACTCTTTGGCCTGAATGCCAAGTGTCACGTCGGGAGGAAACCTGGCAACGCTCATCACCTGGCCAATACCATCCCTACTGTGAAGCATGGTGGTGGCAGCATCATGCTGTGGGGATGTTTTTCAGCGGCAGGGACTGGGATACTAGTGAGGATTGTGGGAAAGATGAAAGTACAGAGATATCCTTGATGAAAACCTGAAAATAGCTGTGCAGCAACGCTCCCCATCCAACCTGACAGAGCTTGAGAAGATCTGCAGAGAAGAATGGGAGAAACTCCCCTAATACAGGTTTGCCAAACTTGTAGCGTCATACCCAAGAAGACTGCAATCTCTGCCAAAGGTGCTTAGATAAAGTACTGAGTAAAGGGTCTGAATGTTATGTAAATGTTATATTTCAGTTTTATATTTGTAATACATTTGCAAAATACATTTAAATGGTTTTTCTTTGACATTATGGGATAATGTGTGCAGATTGATGAGGGGAAAAAAACATTTGAATCCATTTGAGAATAAGGCTGTAACAACAAAATGTGGAAAAATCAAGGTGTCTGAATACTTTCCGAAGGCACTGTATTTACATATATATACACTGCAAGAACAAAAGTATGTGGACACATGCTCATCAAACATCTCATTCCAAAATCATGGACATTAATATAGAATTATTCCCCCCTTTACTGCTATAAAAGCCGGCACTATTCTGGGAAGGCTTTCCACTAGATGTTGGAACATTGCTGCAGGGATTTGCTTCCATTCAGCCACAAGAGCATTAATGAGGTCGGGCACTGATGTTTGGCGATTAGGCTTGCCTCGCAGTCGGTGATCCAATTAATCCCAAAGGTATTTCGATGGGGTTGACGTAAGGGCTCTGTGCAGGCCAGTCAAGTTCCACACCGATCTCAACAAACCATTTCTGTATGGACCTGACTTTGTGCACGGGGACATTGTCATGCTGAAACAGGAAAGGGCCTTCCCATTTTTTACATTTACATTTTAGTCATTTAGCAGACGCTCTTATCCAGAGCGACTTACAGTAGAGTGCATACATTTTATTAAATTTTTTACATACTGAGACAAGGATATCCCTACCGGCCAAACCCTCCCTACCGGCCAAACCCTCCCTAACCCGGACGACGCTATGCCAATTGTGCGTCGCCCCACGGATCTCCCGGTTGCGGCCGGCTGCGACAGAGCCTGGGCGCGAACCCAGCCCAGCCTGGGTGTGAGCCCAGAGACTCTGGTGGCGCAGCTAGCACTGCGCCAAAGTGTTGCCACAAAGTTGCAATCACAGAATTGTCTAGAATGTCATTGAATGCTGTAGCGTTAAGGTTTCCCTTCACTGGAACTAAGGGGCCTAGCCTAAACCATGAAAACAGCCCCAGACCATTATTCCTCCTCCACCAAACTTTACAGTTGGCACTTTGGATTCAGACAGGTAGCTTTCTCCTAGCATCCACCAAACCCAGATTCATCCGTTGGACTGCCAGATGGTGAAGCGTAATTCGGCACTCCAGAGAATGTGTTTCCACTACTCCAGGGTCCAATGGCGGCAAGCTTTACACCACTCCAGCCGATGCTTGGCATTGCCCATGGTGATCTTAGGCTTCTGCGCGGCTAATAAGCCATGGAAACTCATTCCGTTAAGCTCCTGATGAACAGTTCATGTGCTGACGGTAGTAAGGTTTGCAACCAACAACAAACGATTTTAACTTGCGACGTGCTTCAGCACTCGGCGCTCCTGTTCTGTGAGCTTGTGTGGCCTACCATTTTGCGGCTGAGCCATTGTTTCTCCTAGACGTTTCCACTCTACAATAATAGCAGTAGTGTAGGGTGTGGTGTGTGGTATTGGGCGTGGGGTGTGGGGTGGGGGGTGGGGTGTGGGGTCGGGTGGGGTGGGGTGTGTGTGTGTCTGTGTGGTTTATGTGTGTCTCAAAGCATATTTGCGTGCGTTTATGCGCTTTGAGGAAAATTCCCTGCCTGGCGTCTGTGAAAAGGAAAAGCCACCATCCTCTGCCATCGGATTGGTTAATGTAAATTGCTCCCTTCCTGTCTGCCTTTGCCCTGGTTGTCAGTTTGACGAAGCCAAGGAGCAGGGTTGCTGCTGGGGCATACCCCTCCTCCCTTCCACTTCCCAACATGCACAAGAAAGTATAGAGGAGGGAGATGACTTTGTCTCTTCCCGATCCTTCTCCCCTGTCAGGGCAGAAGGGTGAAGGCAGCCAGCCTTACACTCCAAGCTGTATCGCGTGTTTAATTGTAGCCATCCTCCATCTCTCCCCTTCTCTTCTGAACTCTAGTTAACTCCAGCACATAGCCCACCATTGAACTACTCTTCTTTCATATTAGAGTGTAAAATGTTATCCTATTTTAATGTTATCATAACTTCCAGGAGGCTCACTCTGGCTCTCTGGTTCACCCGCTCTCTCAATCTATTTTAAGATGGAGACGAAGTTCAGAGAAATGCGAGAATACATTACAAGGTTGTTGTTTTCTCCTTTCTTGTTCTTTTGTCCGTTTCCAGCTTATTGTCAAGCCTAATTCTCCAATTGAATGGGCTCTGAATGTTCTCTCTTCTGGGCAGGGTTTCCCAAAGGCATGCACATTTAGTTGATTCAGCTGTGTAGTGTTATGGCAAAAACCAAAACATGTGCCCAATGGGGTCATGAGGACTGAGTTTGGGAAATGCTGCTATAGAGGTATACTCACAGTACAGCAGCTTGCAAAAGTATTCACGCCCTTGGCATTTTTTCAAATTTGTTGCCTTACAACCGGGAAATAAAATGTTTTTTGGGGGGGGTTGTATCATTTGATTTAAACAACATGCATACTACTTTGTAGAAGCAAAATAAATAAAAATCTGAAACAAACAAGAAATATCACAAAAAAACATAACATTTGAGCGTGCATAACTATTCCCACCCAAAGTCAATACTTTGTAGAGCCACCATATTCAGCAATTACAGCTGCAAGTCTCTTGGGGTATGTCTCTATAAGCTTGGCACATCTAGCCACTGGGATTTTTGCCCATTCTTCAAGGCAAAACTGCTCCAGCTCCTTCAAGTTGGATGGGTTCCGCTGGTGTACAGCAATCTTTAAGTCATACCACAGATTCTCAATTGGATTGAGGTCTGGGCTTTGACTAGGCCATTCCAAGACATTTAAATGTTTCCCCTTAAGGGGCCTCCTGGGTGGCGCAGTGGTCTAGGGCACTGCATCGCAGCGCTAGCTGTGCCTCCAGAGACTCTGGGTTCGCGCCCAGGCTCTGTCGCAGCCGGCCGTGACAGGGAGGTCCGTGGGGCGAAGCACAATTGGCCTAGCGTCGTCCGGGTTAGGGAGGGTTTGGCCGGTAGGGATATCCTTGTCTCATCGCGCACCAGCGACTCCTGGAGGCGCGCTGTGTTAAGAAGCAGTGCGGCTTGGTTGGGTTGTGCTTCGGAGGACGCATGGCATTCGACCTTCGTCTCTCCCGAGCCCGTACGGGAGTTGTAGCGATGAGACATGAAAAGGGGATAAAATATATATATTTTTTAAATAAAAAATGTTTCCCCTTAAACCACTCACGTGTTGCTTTAACAGTATACTTAGGGTCATTGTCCTGCTGGAAGGTGAACCTCTATCCCAGTCTCAAATCTCTGGAAGACTGAAAGGTTTCCCTCAAGAATTTCCCTGTATTTAGTGCCATCCATCATTCCTTCAATTCTGACCAGTTTCCCAGTCTCAGCCGATGAAAAACATCCCCACAGCATGATGCTGCCACCACCATGCTTCACTGTGTGGGTGGTGTTCTCAGGGTGATGAGAGCTGTTGGGTTTGCGCCAGACATAGCGCTTTCCTTAATGGCCAAAAAGCTCAATTTTAGTCGAATCTGACCAGAGCACCTTCTTCCATATGTTTGGGGAGTCTCCCACATGCCTTTTGGCGAACACCAAACGTGTTTGCTTATTTCTTTCTCTCAGCAATGGCTTTTTTTCTGGCCACTCTTCCGTAAAGCCCAGCTCTGTGGAGTGTACGGCTTAAAGTGGTCCTATGGACAGATACTCCAGTCTCCGCTGTGTAGCTTTGCAGCTCCTTCAGGGTTATCTTTGGTCTCTTTGTTGCATCTCTGATTAATGCCCTCCTTACCTGGTCTGTGAGTTTTGGTGGGCGGCTCTCTCTTGACAGGTTTTTTGTGGTGCCATATTCTTTCAATTTTTTTTATAATGGATTTAATGCTGCTCCGTAGGATGTTAAACATTTCTGATATTTTTTTATAACCCAACCCTGATCTGTACTTCTCCACAACTTTGTGCCTGACCTGTTTGTAGAGCTGCTTGGTCTTCATGGTGCCACTTGCTTGGTGGTGCCTCTTGCTTTGTGGTGTTGCAGACTCTGGGGCCTTTCAGAACAGGTGTATATATACTGAGATCATGTGACAGATCATGTGACACTTAGATTGCACACAGATGGACTTTATTTAACTAATTAGTTGACTTTTTGGTTGCACCAGATCTTATTTAGGGGCTTCAAAGCAAAGGGGGTGAATACATGATAATGCATCACATTTCAGTTATTTTTTTTCATTTCAATTCACCAATTTGGACTATTTTGTGAATGTCCATTACATTAAATCCAAAAAGAAATCAATTTAAAGGACAGGTTGTAATGCAACAAAATAGGAAAAACGCCAAGGGGGATGAATACTTTTGCAAGGCACACGCCGCAGTCTCTGGGGACTGCCCAACCTGGTTGACCTTGGACAGAAGGTCCTTGCATCTCCTCTACACCAGGGGTCTATGAGATGACACAAAACTAGATAAATTATCAGGGGAGTACATGAACTTAAACCAAAGGGGTCGAAATAATGAATAACTGAACAATAAATTCTCTGCCAGTAAGCTTGGAAAGTGGAAATGTTATAAACACCATTACTGGAGCCACTACAGAGCCAGGAAACAGTGTTACGGGAGCCGCTACAGAGCCAGGAAACAGTGTTACTGCAGCCACTACAGAGCCAGGAAACAGTGTTACTGGAGCCGCTACAGAGCCAGGAAACAGTGTTACTGCAGCCACTACAGAGGCAGGAAACAGTGTTACTGGAGCTGCTACAGAGCCAGGAAACAGTGTTACTGGAGCCGCTACAGAGCCAGGAAACAGTGTTACTGGAGCCGCTACAGAGCCAGGAAACAGTGTTACTGGAGCCGCTACAGAGGCAGGAAACAGTGTTACTGGAGCTGCTACAGAGGCAGGAAACAGTGTTACTGGAGCCACTACAGAGGCAGGAGACATTGTTACTGCAGCCACTACAGAGGCAGGAGACATTGTTACTGCAGCCACTACAGAGGCAGGAAACAGTGTTACTGGAGCCACTACAGAGGCAGGAGACATTGTTACTGCAGCCACTACAGAGGCAGGAGACAGTGTTACTGGAGCCACTACAGAGGCAGGAAACAGTGTTACTGGAGCCACTACAGAGGCAGGAGACATTGTTACTGGAGCCACTACAGAGGCAGGAGACATTGTTACTGCAGCCACTACAGAGGCAGGAGACAGTGTTACTGGAGCCACTACAGAGGCAGGAGACAGTGTTACTGGAGCCACTACAGAGGCAGGAGACAGTGTTACTGCAGCCACTACAGAGGCAGGAGACATTGCTCCATGCCTCCAAAAGTGACAATGTGGTTCCAATAATGCTTTGTACTCTAGCTATCATCATTGGTCTTCATTACTTTATTCCTTCTGTAGACCTGGGTTATTAGAGTTGAAGATGGGCTGCACTGTTGTATTGCGGCCATCATGTTGAGGATTGTACTGTATTACATGTCCTTCTGAGATGACAGGCACTACATCCTTCCTCTCTTGCTGTTGACTCAGTCTGAAGGAACACTAATTGAAAAAGACCCATCTAATCAGTGGAAGTGTGTTCTAAGATAAAGCAGTGTTCTAAGGGGCGCTCCTCTGTAGCCTGTCAGCAGAACAAGGCCACGGGGATGGTTGGATTTCTGATAAGAGATGCAGATAGAGCCATTGGAATACAAGCGGATACAAGCCCCCACCCTTGTTCAAGTGTTTTACCTGATTTGAGAAACAAAACATCTGAGAAGTCATTTAAATTCTAAGTATGCCTGGCTGGAATCTTGGTTTAGCAAGTGCATTGTAGAAACCAATCAACATCTTTACACAAAAAAATCGAGCATTATTCCCCAACACACTAAATGGCTGGGCAAGAGTGGTAAAGTTGTTTGGATCATGACTTCAAAATGGGGGAACTGAGTGTGCTTGATGTTTCCCCTCTAAAGCCTATTAATGTATAATGCTGGAACAGTGGACATGGAAAACAAACTGCCTTAGATAATACCATATTGATAATACAATACATTAATATCCTATTGATAGTACAATATATTAATTAATATCCTAACATAACACACTAGATTAATTCATATCCTATTGATAATACAATACATGAATATTCTGGTAACACAGACATCATCATCTCATTGTAATTGTGTCTCTGGCTGGAAGCGAGCGAGCCAGTGAACATTTGGGCCAGTTTCAAATGAACAGAGGATAAATGCAGGAAATTAAAAAAGGAGAGAAAAAGGGTTGGTCACAACAACACTGTAGCCAAAGGGCCCTTTTTAACAGGAAATTGGCTTCGTCCTAAAGAGCACCATATTCCCTATATAGTGCACTACACTTGAGCAGAGCCCTAAGGACCATGGTGAAAAGTAAGACACTATAGAAAGATAGAGTGCCATTTGGGATGCTTCCTGTGTCTTCAGACATAGTAGTGTTCAGTGTGTGTGTGTGTGTGTGTGTGTGTGTGTGTGTGTGTGTGTGTGTGTGTGTGTGTGTGTGTGTGTGTTTCAAGGTAGGCCTTGAAATACATCCACAGGAACATCTCCAATTGACTCAAATTATGTCAATTAGCCTTTCAGAATCTTCTAAATCCATGACATCATTTTCTGGAATTTTCCAAGCTGTTTAAAGGCACAGTCAACAGTATGTACACTTCTGACCCACTGGAATTGTGGTACAGTAAATTATAATTGAAATAATCTGTCTGTAAGCAATTTTTTGAAAAATTACTTGTGTCATGCACAAAGTAGATGTCCTAACCGACTTGCTAAAATTATAGTTTGTTAACAAGACATTTGTGGAGTGGATGAAAAACAAGTGTTAATGACTCCAACCTAAGTGTATGTAAACTTCCGACTTCAACTGTATGTTCATAAATATCTCACAGAGGCATTCATGACTATATGGGCACAAGCACACATTGCATTCTGATTTATTTTATTTATCAGAGTAATGAAACAGCTACAATTCTCAAGTCTTATTTCTCCTCCTAATTTCCCCCTGCTGCTCTTCCCGTTCTAGTTACTGGACTATATAACTGTACTGAGAACAGCTGGGCTAAGATGAATGCAGTGTAGCCTACCTGACTAGCCTGGCCTCTGGGAAGTTTCATCCATTTCAAGTCTTGATGCGTCCCAAATGGCACCCTATTCCTTATATCAAGCACTACTTTTGACCAGGGCTTGGGTCAAAAGTAGTGCACTATACAGGAAATAGGATGTCATTTGAGACGCTGTGATTCCCTGAACTGTTCCTTTCAGGCCCAAACAATCCCCTGACCTGAGAAGGAAATTGCTTTTCCCATTTTGTGAACCTGACAAGTGCTCCCAATCAACTCCCCATGTCACACACATTAACTGTTCATTTTGTGTGAAGGATAGTGTGTGTGTGGGGGGGGGGGGCGCAGTAACTAGGCAATGTGACTGAGCTTCATTCCTCCTGAAATTCTTACTTCCATATACAGCTTATTTTATCCTACCGTAGTTGACTGTATAAGAGCGTCTGCTAAATGACTAAAATGTAAATGTAAAATGTCTTGAGAGATGTCATCCTCCATAGGCTGAGAGCAGGACCATGTGAGGAGCAACTGTTTCCCAGATCTGCAGGTATAATCCTATTTTCTCATGCATTTGTGTACTTTTCTCTTACAGTAATATAATTCACACTTACTGTACACACACACACACACACACACACACACACACACACACACACACACACACACACACACACACACACACACACACACACACACACACACACACACACACACAAGGCATGGCAGCCCAAAGTTGAGATAGAGTTCATATCTGTTGTCGGTTGATGGTGTTCTGTAGTGATACTGGACACAAACTGAAGCATCAGCAAAAATATGAGAATGAGAATGAGCCTTTCCTTGTTGAGATTTAACAATGAGGGTCAACTTGTTTTGATTACATCATGTGGGTCATCTTGTTGACATTTAATAATGTGGGTTAGTTTGTTGAGATTTAGTCATGTGGGTCAGTTTGTTGAGATTTAGTCATGTGGGTCAGTTTGTTGAGATTTAGTCATGTGGGTCAGTTTGTTGAGATTTAGTCATGTGGGTCAGTTTGTTGAGAAAGCCAGCTGAAACCTACAGTACATTCCAAAATCATGACAACACAAACATCCTTCAAGAATGAACACATACATTACTACTCACACTAGAAAACACTGGACAGTACTATACACACTAGGATATACTGGACATAACTATACACACTAGGATATAATGGACAGTACTATACCCACTAGGATATACTGGACAGTACTATACACACTAGGATATAATGGACAGTACTATACCCACTAGGATATACTGGACAGAACAATACACACTAGGATATACTGGACAGAACTATACACATTAAGATATACTGGACAGTACTATACACACTAGGATATACTGGACAGTACTATACACACTAGAAAACACTGGACAGTACTATACACACTAGGATACACTGGACAGTACTATACACACTAGGATACACTGGACAGTACTATACACACTAGGATACACTGGACAGTACTATACACACTAGGATATACTGGACAGAACTATACACACTAGGATATACTGGATAGTACTATACACACTAGGATACACTGGACAGTACTATACACACTAAGATATACTGGACAGTACTATACACACTAGGATATACTGGACAGTACTATACACACTAGGATATACTGGACAGTACTATACACACTAGGATATACTGGACAGTACTATACACACTAGGATATACTGGACAGTACTATACACACTAGGATATACTGGACAGTACTATACACACTAGGATATACTAGACAGTACTATACACACTAGGATATACTGGACAGTACTATACACACTAGGATATACTGGACAGTACTATACACACTAGGGTTTACTGGACAGTACTATACACACTAGGGTATACTGGACAGAACTATACACACTAGGATATACTGGACAGAACTATACACACTAGGAAACACTGGACAGTACTATACACACACTTGGATATACTGGACAGTACTATACACACGCACTAGGATATACTGGACAGTACTATACACACACACTAGGATATACTGGACAGTACTATACACACGCACTAGGATATACTGGACAGTACTATACACACGCACTAGGATATACTGGACAGTACTATACACACGCACTAGGATATACTGGACAGTACTATACACACGCACTAGGATATAGTGGACAGTACTATACACACACACTAGGATATACTGGACAGTACTATACACACTAGGATATACTGGACAGAACTATACACACTAGGATATACTGGACAGTACCATACACACTAGGATATACTGGACAGTACTATACACACTAGGATATACTGGACAGTACTATACACACTAGGATACACTGGACAGTACTATACACACTAGGATATACTGGACAGAACTATACACACTAGGATATACTGGATAGTACTATACACACTAGGATACACTGGACAGTACTATACACACTAAGATATACTGGACAGTACTATACACACTAGGATATACTGGACAGTACTATACACACTAGGATATACTGGACAGTACTATACACACTAGGATATACTGGACAGTACCATACACACTAGGATATACTGGACAGTACTATACACACTAGGATATACTGGACAGTACTATACACACTAGGGTATACTGGACAGTACTATACACACTAGGATATACTGGACAGAACTATACACACTAGGATACACTGGACAGTACTATACACACACTTGGATATACTGGACAGTACTATACACACGCACTAGGATATAGTGGACAGTACTATACACACACACTAGGATATACTGGACAGTACTATACACACGCACTAGGATATACTGGACAGTACTATTCACACGCACTAGGATATACTGGACAGTACTATACACACTAGGATATACTGGACAGAACTATACACACTAAGATATACTGAACAGCACTATACACACTAGGTTATACTGGACAGAACTATACACACAAAGATATACTGGACAGAACTATACACACTAGGATATACTGAACAGTACTATAAACACTAGGATATACTGAACAGTACTATATACACTACGATATACTGGACATAACTATACACACTAGGACATACTGAACAGTACTATACACACTAGGATACACTGGACAGCACTATACACACTAGGATATACTGGACAGTACTATACACACGCACTAGGATATACTGGACAGAACTATACACACTAAGATATACTGGACAGAACTATACACACTAGGATATACTGGACAGTACTATACACACTAGGATATACTGGACAGTACTATACACACTAGGATATACTGGACAGTACTATACACACTAGGATATACTGGACAGTACTATACACACTAGGATATACTGGACAGTACTATACACACTAGGATATACTGGACAGTACTATACACACTAGGATATACTGGACAGTACTATACACACTAGGATATACTAGACAGTACTATACACACTAGGATATACTGGACAGTACTATACACACTAGGATATACTGGACAGTACTATACACACTAGGGTATACTGGACAGTACTATACACACTAGGGTATACTGGACAGAACTATACACACTAGGATATACTGGACAGAACTATACACACTAGGATACATTGGACAGTACTATACACACACTTGGATATACTGGACAGTACTATACACACGCACTAGGATATACTGGACAGTACTATACACACACACTAGGATATACTGGACAGTACTATACACACGCACTAGGATATACTGGACAGTACTATACACACGCACTAGGATATACTGGACAGTACTATACACACGCACTAGGATATAGTGGACAGTACTATACACACACACTAGGATATACTGGACAGTACTATACACACTAGGATATACTGGACAGAACTATACACACTAAGATATACTGGACAGCACTATACACACTAGGTTATACTGTACAGCACTATACACACTAGGTTATACTGGACAGAACTATACACACTAGGTTATACTGGACAGAACTATACACACGAAGATATACTGGACAGAACTATACATACTAGGATATACTGAACAGTACTATACACACTAGGATATACTGAACAGTACTATATACACTAGGATATACTGTACATAACTATACACACTAGGATATACTGAACAGTACTATACACACTAGGATATACTGGACAGTACTATACACACTAGGATATACTGGACAGTACTATACACACTAGGATATACTGTACATAACTATACACACTAGGATATACTGAACAGTACTATACACACTAGGATATACTGGACAGTACTATACACACTAGGATATACTGGACAGTACTATACACACTAGGATATACTGGACAGTACCATACACACTAGGATATACTGGACAGTACTATACACACTAGGATATACTGGACAGTACTATACACACTAGGATATACTGGACAGTAATATACACACTAGGGTATACTGGACAGTACTATACACACTAGGATATACTGGACAGAACTATACACACTAGGATACACTGGACAGTACTATACACACACTTGGATATACTGGACAGTACTATACACACGCACTAGGATATAGTGGACAGTACTATACACACACACTAGGATATACTGGACAGTACTATACACACGCACTAGGATATACTGGACAGTACTATACACACGCACTAGGATATACTGGACAGTACTATACACACTAGGATATACTGGACAGAACTATACACACTAAGATATACTGAACAGCACTATACACACTTGGTTATACTGGACAGAACTATACACACAAAGATATACTGGACAGAACTATACACACTAGGATATACTGAACAGTACTATACACACTAGGATATACTGAACAGTACTATATACACTAGGATATACTGGACATAACTATACACACTAGGACATACTGAACAGTACTATACACACTAGGATATACTGAACAGTACTATATACACTAGGATATACTGGACATAACTATACACACTAGGACATACTGAACAGTACTATACACACTAGGATACACTGGACAGCACTATACACACTAGGATACACTGGACAGCACTATACACACTAGGATACACTGGACAGTACTATACACACGCACTAGGATATACTGGACAGAACTATACACACTAGGATATACTGGACAGTACTATACACACTAGGATATACTGGACAGTACTATACACACTAGGATATACTGGACAGTACTATACACACTAGGATATACTGGACAGTACTATACACACTAGGATATACTGGACAGTACTATACACACTAGGATATACTGGACAGTACTATACACACTAGGATATACTGGACAGTACTATACACACTAGGATATACTAGACAGTACTATACACACTAGGATATACTGGACAGTACTATACACACTAGGGTATACTGGACAGTACTATACACACTAGGGTATACTGGACAGAACTATACACACTAGGATATACTGGACAGAACTATACACACTAGGATACACTGGACAGTACTATACACACGCACTAGGATATACTGGACAGTACTATACACACACACTAGGATATACTGGACAGTACTATACACACGCACTAGGATATACTGGACAGTACTATACACACGCACTAGGATATACTGGACAGTACTATACACACTAGGATATAGTGGACAGTACTATACACACACACTAGGATATACTGGACAGTACTATACACACTAGGATATACTGGACAGAACTATACACACTAAGATATACTGGACAGCACTATACACACTAGGGTATACTGGACAGTACTATACACACTAGGGTATACTGGACAGAACTATACACACTAGGATATACTGGACAGAACTATACACACTAGGATACACTGGACAGTACTATACACACACTTGGATATACTGGACAGTACTATACACACGCACTAGGATATACTGGACAGTACTATACACACACACTAGGATATACTGGACAGTACTATACACACGCACTAGGATATACTGGACAGTACTATACACACGCACTAGGATATACTGGACAGTACTATACACACGCACTAGGATATAGTGGACAGTACTATACACACTAGGATATACTGGACAGAACTATACACACTAGGTTATACTGGACAGAACTATACACACGAAGATATACTGGACAGAACTATACATACTAGGATATACTGAACAGTACTATACACACTAGGATATACTGAACAGTACTATATACACTAGGATATACTGTACATAACTATACACACTAGGATATACTGAACAGTACTATACACACTAGGATATACTGGACAGTACTATACACACTAGGATATACTGGACAGTACTATACACACTAGGATATACTGGACAGTACCATACACACTAGGATATACTGGACAGTACTATACACACTAGGATATACTGGACAGTACTATACACACTAGGATATACTGGACAGTACTATACACACTAGGGTATACTGGACAGTACTATACACACTAGGGTATACTGGACAGAACTATACACACTAGGATATACTGGACAGAACTATACCCACTAGGATATACTGGACAGAACTATACACACTAGGATACACTGGACAGTACTATACACACACTTGGATATACTGGACAGTACTATACACACGCACTAGGATATAGTGGACAGTACTATACACACACACTAGGATATACTGGACAGTACTATACACACGCACTAGGATATACTGGACAGTACTATACACACGCACTAGGATATACTGGACAGTACTATACACACTAGGATATACTGGACAGAACTATACACACTAGGATATACTGGATAGTACTATACACACTAGGATATACTGGACAGAACTATACACACAAAGTAATACTGGACAGAACTATACACACTAGGATATACTGAACAGTACTATACGCACTAGGATATACTGAACAGTACTATATACACTAGGATATACTGGACATAACTATACACACTAGGACATACTGAACAGTACTATACACACTAGGATACACTGGACAGCACTATACACACTAGGATATACCGGACAGTACTATACACACGCACTAGGATATACTGGACAGTACTATACACACTAGGATATACTGAACAGTACTATACACACTAGGATATACTGAACAGTACTATACACACTAGGATATACTGAACAGTACTATATACACTAGGATATACTGGACATAACTATACACACTAGGACATACTGAACAGTACTATACACACTAGGATACACTGGACAGCACTATACACACTAGGATACACTGGACAGTACTATACACACGCACTAGGATATACTGGACAGAACTATACACACTAAGATATACTGAACAGCACTATACACACTAGGATATACTGAACAGTACTATATATACTAGGATATACTGGACAGTACTATACACACTAGGATATACTGGACAGAACTATACACACTAGGATATACTGGACAGTACTATACACACTAAGATATACTGGACAGAACTATACACACTAGGATATACTGGACAGTACTATACACACTAAGATATACTGAACAGCACTATACACACTAGGATATACTGGACAGAACTATACACACTAGGATATACTGGACAGTACTATACACACTAGGATATACTGGACAGAACTATACACACTAGGATATACTGGACAGTACTATACACACTAAGATATACTGATATACTGAAATTGTTGCATTCCTCATTTTGTTCAGTGGAGTTACGAGACAGGATCTCTACTCTGGGGCTTATTATATGGATGTTCAGAGGAGTTACGAGACAGGATCTCTACTCTGGGGCTTATTATATGGAAGGTATCAGGGAACCCTTCAGTGTAACCTGACTACTTTCAAATCATACGGACATTCCATTTCAGCTAAATAATGGATATATAGCGTTTTGCAAAAAAACAAACATTTTTTAATCTTTGAATAAAAAATCTGAGAACTAATTTTTTACACACACATTTTCTGGGAGGATGTTTCACCTTGTCGGCTCAGGTATTCAAACTAGCAACCTTTTGGTTACTGCCCCAACACTGAATCAACATGAGGTACACATAAGCAATGATTTTTGATTAAAAAACACAAATGTGGAAAATTGGCGGACATAGCGTTTTGGAAATGAAGTCTTCAAATGATCCCATGTTGAATCCGTTAAGTGCTATTTACTGTACATCGGAGGTTCCCTTCCTGCCTGAATCCACATTAAGGGTTCGAGATAGTGTCCTTGTAAGAAGCAGTGCTGTTGCTTGAAATAGACTTCGGTCTCTGCAGGGAAGCTTTTCAAAGCAGGCAGTCAGGCAGGCAGCGACATGCCTTGGGCCACATTTTCCTCATTAGCATGGTCCTCTTGGGGTTCTCCAGGAATGGAATGGCCCACCTCTCTCCTTCACTAAGAGGCCTCTCCTAAAGTATATGGTTCCAGGAACTGGTGTCTAGGAACCATCCGCTGCCTACTGTCTCTGTCTCTACCTCTATCCATCTGCCTTTCTATGTCTCTAATCTCCCTGTCTCTACCTCTATCCATCTGCCTTTCTATGTCTCTAACTCCCTGTCTCTACCTCTATCCATCTGCCTTTCTATGTCTCTAATCTCCATGTCTCTACCTCTATCCATCTGCCTTTCTATGTCTCTAATCTCCCTGTCTCTACCTCTATCCATCTGCCTTTCTATGTCTCTAACTCCCTGTCTCTACCTCTATCCATCTGCCTTTCTATGTCTCTAATCTCCATGTCTCTACCTCTATCCATCTGCCTTTCTATGGCTCTAATCCCTCTGTATCTACCTCTATCCATCTGCCTTTCTATGTCTCTAATCTCTCTGTCTCTACCTCTATCCATCTGCCTTTCTATGTCTCTAATCTCTCTGTCTCTACCTCTATCCATCTGCCTTTCTATGTCTCTAATCTCTCTGTCTCTACCTCTATCCATCTGCCTTTCTATGTCTCTAATCTCTCTGTCTCTACCTCTATCCATCTGCCTTTCTATGTCTCTAATCTCTCTGTCTCTACCTTTATTAATCTGCCTTTCTATGGCTCTATTTCATTCCTCTGTCTTCCCCTATTGTCCACCTCTATCAGCTACCTCTCTCTGCTTCGTCTTCAAGTCTCTGTTTCTTTGCCAATCTCTGTTCTCCTATAATATATTAGAATGCCACTAATTATAAAAATCATATATGCCATCCTTTTTTTACGTTTGTGTGATCCCGAGAACTAAACGCAATATACTGGCGCTTCAAATGCATGAGCTACAGATGACCTCTGCCTCTATCTACTGCCTCTCTCTGCCACTACCTCGCTCTACTACCTCTCTCTGCCTCTCTCTACTTTCTCCCTCTGCCTCTATCACTACCTCTCTCTGCCACTATCACTACCTCTCTCTGCCACTACCTCTCTCTGCCTCTCTCTACTTTCTTTCTCTGCTTCTATCTCTATCAACTACCTCTCTCTGCCACTACCTCTCTCTACTTTCACTCTCTGCCTCGATCACTACCTCGCTCTGCCACTACCTCTCTCTGCCTCTCTCTACTTTCTCTCTCTGCCTCTATCACTACCTCTCTCTGCCACTATCACTCCCTCTCTCTGTCAATACCTCTCTCTGCCTCTCTCTACTTTCTCTCTCTGCCTCTACCTCTATCTACTACCTCTATCTGCCTCTCTCTACTTACTCTCTCTGCCTCTATCACTCTCTCTCTCTGCCACTACCTCTCGCTGCCTCTCTCTACTTTCACTCTCTGCCTTTACTTTTATAAACTACCTCTCTCTGCCTCTACTTCTATCTGCTACCTCTCAATGCCTACTTCTATAAACTACCTCTCTCTGCCTCTACTTCTATAAACTACCCCTCTCTGCCTCTACTTCTATAAACTACCTCTCTCTGTCTCTACTTCTATAAACTACCTCTCTCTGTCTCTACTTCTATAAACTACCTCTCTCTGCCTCTACTTCTATAAACTACCTCTCTCTGCCTCTACTTCTATCTGCTACCTCTCTCTGCCTCTACTTCTATAAACTACCTCTCTCTGTCTCTACTTCTATAAACTACCTCTCTCTGTCTCTACTTCTATAAACTACCTCTCTCTGCCTCTACTTCTATCTGCTACCTCTCTCTGCCTCTACTTCTATAAACTACCTCTCTCTGCCTCTACTTCTATAAACTACCTTTCTCTGTCTCTACTTCTATAAACTACCTCTCTCTGCCTCTACCAACTACCTCTCTCTGCCACTACCTCTATCTGCTACCTCTCTCTGCCTCTACCTCTATCTGCTACCTCTCTCTGCCTCTACTTATATCTGCTACCTCTCTCTGCCTCTAATTCTATCTGCTACATCTCTCTGTCTCTACTTCTATCTGCTACCTCTCTCTGCCTCTACCTCTATCAACTACCTCTCTCTGCCACTACCTCTATCTGCTACATCTCTCTGCCTCTACCTCTCTCTACTTTCACTCTCTGCCTCTACTTCTATCTGCTACCTCTCTCTGCCTCTACTTATATCTGCTACCTCTCTCTGCCTCTACCTCTATCAACTACCTCTCTCTGCCACTACCTCTATCTGCTACCTCTCTCTGCCTCTACCTCTATCTGCTACCTCTCTCTGCCTCTACCTCTATCTGCTACCTCTCTCTGCCTCTACTTATATCTGCTCTCTCTCTCTGCCTCTACTTCTATCTGCTACCTCTCTCTGCCTCTACTTCTATAAACTACCTCTCTCTGTCTCTACTTCTATAAACTACCTCTCTCTGTCTCTACTTCTATAAACTACCTCTCTCTGCCTCTACTTCTATCTGCTACCTCTCTCTGCCTCTACTTCTATAAACTACCTCTCTCTGCCTCTACTTCTATAAACTACCTTTCTCTGTCTCTACTTCTATAAACTACCTCTCTCTGCCTCTACCAACTACCTCTCTCTGCCTCTACCTCTATCAACTACCTCTCTCTGCCACTACCTCTATCTGCTACCTCTCTCTGCCTCTACTTATATCTGCTACCTCTCTCTGCCTCTAATTCTATCTGCTACATCTCTCTGTCTCTACTTCTATCTGCTACCTCTCTCTGCCTCTACCTCTATCAACTACCTCTCTCTGCCACTACCTCTATCTGCTACCTCGCTCTGCCTCTAACTCTATATGCTGCCTCTCTTTGCCTCTTTATACCGCCTCTCTCTGCCGTTACCTCTATCAACTACCTCTCTGCCTCTACCGACTACCTTTCTTTGCCACTACCTCTATATGCTGCCTCTCTCTGCCTCTCTCTACTTTCTCTCTCTGCCTCTACCTCTATCAACTACATCCCTCTGCCTCTACTTCTATCTGCTACCTCTCTATGCCTCTATCTCTATATGCTGCATCTCTCTACTGCCTCTATCGACTACTTCTCTCTGCCTCTACCTGCTATATCTCTCTGCCAGCTCTCTGCCACTATCTCTATCAACTACCTTTCTCTGTCTTTATCTCTATCCTGCTACCTCTCTGACTCTTTCTTATGCTTCTCTATCTCTAGCATCTGCTTCTCTCAGCCTCTATCTCTATATTCTGCCTCTCTCTGCCTCTATATTCTGCCTCTTTCTGCCTCTGTCTTTATCGTCTGCCTCTTTCTGCACCTGCATTTATTTCTGCCTCTCTCTGCCTCTGCCACCACCTTCCGCCTCTCCCTGCCTCTGCCTCTATATGCTGCCTCTCTCTGCCTCTATATTCTGCCTCTCTCTGCCTCTGCCTCTATTTTCTGCCTCTCTCTGCCTCTGCCTCTATCTTCTGCCTCTCTCTGCATCTATCTGTATCGACTGCCTCTCCATCTAACCAGCCTTCACAAGAGCTCGACATCAAGATTGTCTACGTATATAGGCTAAGCCTTATTATTCCAAATAGAGGCCAGTCTGTTGTATAACTGGGAAAATAAAAGAGCAACATCAGAATATTCACAAGACACTGGATGCTAAGTATGTACTGTATGTCATACAATGTTTGACATTGCTACAAACAGCTAGCCTGGCACCAGATCTAGTTGTGCTTGTCATCGGTCGTCAGAAAGACCAGGAACCAGGTTAACAATGAGTTGAAGAGAACATGAGCAGGGTAAGGTGTGGTGACCTGGAAGTGGTTAGCCTCTGCCATGCTTATGGGAGGGAAAGGTCAAGCAGATCCAATGAAATCTGTTTGTTGACCAGGTCCTCTTGTTACTTTGGATGTGCATGAAACCTCCTCTTCACAATGCAGGTGCTCCGTGGGTCAGACAGTGTGTGGGTCAGACAGTGTGTGAGTGAGTGAGTGAGTGAGTGAGTGAGTGAGTGAGTGAGTGAGTGAGTGAGTGAGTGAGTGAGTGTGTGTGTGTGTGTGTGTGTGTGTGTGTGTGTGTGTGTGTGTGTGTGTGTGTGTGTGTGTGAGCGTGTGTGCGTGTGTGTGAACGTGTGTGCGCGTGTGTGTGTGTGTGCATTTGTGTGATTACAATGTACAGTTGAAGTCGGAAGTTTATAAACATTTAGATTGGAGTCATTAAAACTAGTTTTTCAACAACTCAACACATTTCTTGTTAACAAACTATAGTTTTGGCAAGTCGGTTAGGACATCTACTTTGTGCATGACACAAGTACATTTTTAGAGACAGATTATTTCACTTATAATTCACTGTATCACAATTCCAGTGGGTCAGAAGTTTACATACACTAAGTTGACTGTGCCTTTAAACAGCTTAGAAAATTCCAGAAAATGATGTAGTGGCTTTAGAAGCTTCTGACCTCATTTGAGTCAGTTGGAGATGTACCTGTGGATGTATTTCAAGGCCTACCTTCAAACTCAGTGCCTCTTTGCTTGACATCATGGGAAAATCAAAAGAATTCAGCCAAGACCTCAGAAAAAACATGGTAGACCTCCACAAGTCTGGTTCATCCTTGGGAGCAATTTCCAAATGCCTAAAGGTACCACGTTCATCTGTACAAACAATAGTATGCAAGTATAAACACCATGGGAACACGCAACCATCATACCGCTCAGGAAGGAGACGCGTTCTGTCTCCTAGAGATGAACGGACTTTGGTGTGAAAAGTGCAAATCAATCCCAGAACAACAGCAAAGGACCTTATGAAGATGCTGGAGGAAACAGGTACAAAAGTATCTATATCCACAGTAAAATGTGTCCTATATTGACATAACCTGAAAGGCCGCTCAGCAAGGAAGAAGCCACTGCTCCAAAACCGCCATAAAAAAGCCAGACTACGGTTTGCAACTGCACATGGGGACAAAGATCGTACTTTTTGGAGTAATGTCCTCTGGTCTGATGAAACAAAAATAGAACTGTTTGGCCATAATGACCTCAGTTATGTTTGGAGGAAAAGGGGGGATGCTTGCAAGCCGAATAACACCATCCCAACCGTGAAGCACAGGGGTGGCAGCATCATTTTGTGGTGGTGCTTTACTGCAGGAGGGACTGGTGCACTTCACAAAATAGATGGCATCATGAGGGAAGGAAAATCATGTGGATATTTTGAAGCAACATCTCAAGACATCAGTCAGGAAGTTAAACCTTGGTCGCAAATGGGTCTTCCAAAGGGACAATGACTCAAAGCATACTTCCAAAGTTGTGGCAAAATGGCTTAAGGACAACAAAGTTAAGCTATTGGAGTGGCCATCACAAAGCCCTGACCTCAATCCTATAGAAAATTTGTGGGAACTGGAAAAGCATGTGCGAGCAAGGAGGCCTACAAACCTGACTCAGTTACACCTGCACTGTCAGGAGGAATGGGCCAAAATTCACTCAACTTATTGTTGGAAGCTTGTGGAAGGCTACCCGAAACATTTGACCCAAGTTAAACAATTTAAAGGCAATGCTATGAAATATTAATTGACTGTATGTAAACTTCTGACCCACTGGGAATGTGATGAAAGAAAAAAAAGCTGAAATAAATCATTCTCTCTACTATTATTCTGACATTTCACATACTTAAAATAAAGTGGTGATCATAACTGACCTAAGACAGGGAATTCTTACTAGGATTAAATGTCAGGAATTGTGAAAAACTGTGTTTAAATGTATTTGGCTAAGATGTATGTAAACTTCCGACTTCAACTGTGTGCTTCTGTTTCATCACTGTTTCTTTACTTCTGTAGCTCAAATAAATATATTTCCTTGCAGTAACCATTATAACACAGTTCTCCACTGATGCATTTCTCCACTATGGCTCCTCACTCAAGCTCTCAGACTTATATGCAATTATTAATTGATTTGGTGATGGTGACAAATTAAAAATAACTGTTTTATAATTAGATCACCAGAAGAGGAGAGAGAGGAAATCCAAACATATTGTACCGTATCCCAAATGGCACCCTCAAATAGCACCCTATGATCTACTACTGTATATAGCGCACTACTTTTGACCAGAGTCCTATGGGCCGTGGTCAAAAGTATTGCACTGTATAGGGGCACCCATGTGGCACAGATGTCTAAGGCACTGCATCTCAGTGCTAGAGGCATCACTACAGACCCTGGTTCAATTCCAGGCTGTATCACAACAGGACATTATTGGGAGTCCCATAGCGTGGCGCACAATTGGCCCAGCGTTGTCCGGGTTAGGCCGGGGTAGGCAGTCATTGTAAATGAAAATGTATTCTTAACTGACTAATTAAATAAAGGTTAAGAATAGGGAATGGGGTACTATTTGGATTACAAAGATCATCTGGTCTGTAGTATTAGATGGTTGCTATTTGATTGGGTTAAATTCATCCAATTGAGATGATTCATCTAGTATTCACTGTTTGGGGTGTATGAGTAATGCATATTATGGCTACTTGGCTGACCTTTGTATCTCAGTAGGGTTTTTTTATCCATTCATTGCCACCTTTGGTTCTAAATACCTGATAGCACATAGTGTGTAACGTTATGATAACAGAGAGGTTGCCAAGTTAACAATGTGTTATTGTTGTATAAATGTCTTTGGGGGGGCTGTCACCCGTCCCCCCAAATGGCAGTCTTTTTCCTATACAGTTTAGTGCACTACTTTTAAATAGGGAATAGGGTACCATTTGGGACACAAGCCTACTGGAAAATCCTTGGTCAAACTGTTTAACAACATTAAATACAGGAAATCTATAAGTGCCTGAACAGTAAACCCCATATTCATTTATCACCCATACAGGATGGCTGCTTGGCACACACACCGATAGACACACGCATACACACACGCACTGACACACACACGTATGTAAGTGCGAATGCGCAGACACACGCACGCATGCACACACACTATTCCATTAGTGCAATTATACAGTGTGCTGTATTTACCACTGTGTGTTAAATGTTTTTCTATGCTCTTTAGACATTCCTGACATAAACAGCTGCATTACATAACTGCATAGCAATCAAGGGTTAACATGATACGCACAGTATCAAGGCTATATGCCTGGCATTTCTCTCTGGCATAGCTCCATTTTAAGGTAGCCTACGCATCGCTGTAAGGGAGAGAGCTGCCTTGTGGATTTTGTCTCAGGATAACGGTTTCAAGTGAACAGTATTTTTCTCACTTTTATAAAATTGTCTTTTTCATTATACAATGAAATGCATAGTCAGTATTTGCTGCTCTACATGCCGTATATGTGTGTTGGAATGTATAGACACTATTGACAGTATATGTAGTTTAACTGAAGAATAGTATATCTACAACAATAAATCAATAGGATTGAAAGACCAGATTATAGTATATACAGTGGATTCAGAAAGTATTCAGACCCCTTGACTTTTTCCACATTTTGCTACAGTCCAGCCTTACTCTAAAATTGATTAAATCGTTTTTTTCTCCTCATCAATCTACACACAATACCCCATAATGACATCACAATACCCAATAATGAAAAAGCAGAAAGAGATTATAAATATATATATTTTTGAAATATCACATTTACATAAGTATTCAGACCCTTTACTCAGTACTTTGTTGAAGCTCCTTTGGCCCGCATTGGTCCTCCTCTTCTCATTCCAACGACGAGCGTTACAGAACCACCCACCACAACCGGACCAAGCAGCGTGGTACCCAGGAGCAGAGGGTCCAAGACTCCTGGACTTGGGAGGAGATCTTGGATGGCAAGGGACCCTGGGTACAGCCGGGATAATATCGCCGCCCCAAGGCAGAGCTGGAGGCAGCGAAAGCCGAGAGGCGGCATTATGAGGAGCTAGCACGGCAGCGCGGCTGGGACGAGAGGCAGCCCCAAAAATGTATTGGGGGGTGGCACACGGGGAGTGTGTCTAAGCCAGGTAGGAGACCTGTGCCAACTCACCGTGCTTACCGTGGAGAGAGGTGGACCGGGCAGGCACCGTGTTATGCCGTGAGGCGCACAGTGTCCCCGGTGCGCAGGCATAGCCCGGTGCGTTACATCGCAGCGCCTCATATCGGCCGGGCTAGAGTGGGCATCGAGCCAGGTGCCATGAAGCCGGCTCAGCGCATCTGATCTCCAGTGCGTCTCCTCGGGCCGGGGTAAATGGCACCAGCCCTACGCATGGTGTCCCCGGTTCGCAAGCACAGCCCATTGCGGTCTATTCCACCTCGCCGCACTGGCCTGGCTACGGGGAGGATCCAGCCAGGTAGGATTGTGCAGGCTCGGTGCTCGAGGCCTCCAGTGCGCCTCCACGGTCCGGTCTATCCGGTGTCTCCTCCACGTACCAGGCCTCCGGTGGCAGCCCCACGCACCAGGCTGTCTCTCCGTCTTTTTCCTCCAGGTACTCCCGTCTGTCCAGCGCTGTCAGAGTCTCCCTCATTCCAACGACGAGCATTACATCCTGCCCTGCCTTTCTAAAATCTTCGATTGCCAAGTTAACAAACAGATCACCGACCATTTCGAATCCCACCGTACCTTCTCCACTATGCAATCTGGTTTCCGAGCTGGTCATGGGTGCACCTCAGCCACGTTCAAGGTCCTAAACAATATCATAATCGCCGTCAATAAAAGACAGTACTGTGCAGCCATCTTCATTGACCTGGCCAAGGCTTTCAACTCTGTCATATTCTTATCTTCAGACTCAACAGCCATGGTTTCTCAAATGACTACCTCGCCTGGTTCACCAACTACATCTCTGATAGAGTTCAGTGTGTCAAATCGGAGGGCCTGTTGTCCGGACCTCTGGCAGTCTCTATGGGGGTACCACAGGGTTCAATTCTCAGGCCGACTCTCTTCTCTGTGTATAATGATGATGTCGCTCTTGCTGCTGATGATTCCCTGATCCACCATACCACACTCCTTCCGTGGCCTTCAACTGCTATTAAATGCATGCTCTTCAACCAATTGCTGCTCGTACCTGCCCACCTGACTAGCATCACTACTCTGGACTGTTCTGACCTAGAATATGAGGACAACTACAAATACCTAGGTGTCTGGTTAGACTGTCAACTCTCCTTCCAGAATCACATAAAGCATCTTCAATCCAAAATTAAATCTAGAATCCGCTTCCTATTTCACAACAAAGCCTCCTTCACCCAAACATACCCTCGTAAAAGTGACTATCCTACCGATCCATGACCTTGCTGATGTCTTTTACAAAATAGCATCCAACACTCTACACAGTGCCATCCGTTTTGTCACCAAAGCCCCATATACTACCCACCAATGCGACCTGTATGCTCTCGTTGGCTGGCCCTCGCTACATATTAGTCGCCAAACACACTGGAAACAGGTCATCTATAAGTCTTTGCTAGGTACAGCTCCACCTTATCTCAGCTCACTGGTCACCATAGCAACACCCACCCGTAGCATGCGCTCCAGCAGGTAAATTTCATTGGTCATCCCCCAAATTCAAAAATTCCGTCCTTTCCGCTTCCTACCTTTCCAGAATGCAGTACATACACCCGTATCAGGCATATTGTAGTACCTACCCCGGGATCAGACAGAATGTAGTACCTACGCCTGTATCAGACAGAATGTAGTAACTACCCCTGTGTCAGACAGAATGTAGTATCTACCCCTGTATCAGACAGAATGTAGTAACTACCCCTGTATCAGACAGAATGTAGTAACTACCCCTGTGTCACACAGAATGTAGTACCTACCTGTGCATCATTCATAATGTAGTAAAAACCACCTACAGTGGGGAGAACAAGTATTTGATACACTGCCGATTTTGCAGGTTTTCCTACTTACAAAGCATGTAGAGGTCTGTAATTTTTATCATAGGTACACTTCAACTGTGAGAGACGGAATCTAAAACAAAAATCCAGAAAATCACATTGTATGATTTTTAAATAAATAATTTGCATTTTATTGCATGACATAAGTATTTGATCACCTACCAACCAGTAAGAATTCCGGCTCTCACAGACCTGTTAGTTTTTCTTTAAGAAGCCCTCCTGTTCTCCACTCATTACCTGTATTAACTGCACCTGTTTGAACTCGTTACCTGTATAAAAGACACCTGTCCACACACAATCAAACAGATTCCAACCTCTCCACAATGGCCAAGACCAGAGAGCTGTGTAAGGACATCAGGGATAAAATTGTAGACCTGCACAAGGCTGGGATGGGCTACAGGACAATAGGCAAGCAGCTTGGTGAGAAGGAAACAACTGTTGGCGCAATTATTAGAAAATGGAAGAAGTTCAAGATGACGGTCAATCACCCTCGGTCTGGGGCTCCATGCAAGATTTCACCTCGTGGGGCATCAATGATCATGAGGAAGGTGAGGGATCAGCCCAGAACTACACGGCAGGACCTGGTCAATGACCTGAAGAGAGCTGGGACCACAGTCTCAAAGAAAACCATTAGTAACACACTACGCCGTCATGGATTAAAATCCTGCAGCGCACGCAAGGTCCCCCTGCTTAAGCCAGTGCATGTCCAGGCCTGTCTGAAGTTTGCCAATGACCATCTGGATGATCCAGAGGAGGAATGGGAGAAGGTCATGTGGTCTGATGAGACAAAAATAGAGCTTTTTGGTCTAACTCCACTCGCCGTGTTTGGAGGAAGAAGAAGTATGAGTACAACCCCAAGAACACCATCCCAACCGTGAAGCATGGAGGTGGAAACATCATTCTTTGGGGATGCTTTTCTGCAAAGGGGACAGGACGACTGCACCGTATTGAGGGGAGGATGGATGGGGCCATGTATCGCGAGATCTTGGCCAACAACCTCCTTCCCTCAGTAAGAGCATTGAAGATGGGTCGTGGCTGGGTCTTCCAGCATGACAACGACACGAAGCACACAGCCATGGCAACTAAGGAGTGGCTCCGTAAGAAGCATCTCAAGGTCCTGGAGTGGCCTAGCCAGTCTCCAGACCTGAACCCAATAGAAAATCTTTGGAGGGAGCTGAAAGTCCGTATTGCCCAGCGACAGCCCCGAAACCTGAAGGATCTGGAGAAGATCTGTAGGGAGGAGTGGGCCAAAATCCCTGCTGCAGTGTGTGCAAACCTAGTCAAGAACTACAGGAAACGTATGATCTCTGTAATTGCAAACAAAGGTTTCTGTACCAAATATTAAGTTCTGCTTTTCTGATGTATCAAATACTCATGTCATGCAATAAAATGCAAATTAATTACTTAAAAATCATACAATGTGATTTTCTGGATTTTTGTTTTAGATTCCGTCTCTCATAGTTGAAGTGTACCTATGATAAAAATTACAGACCTCTACATGCTTTGTAAGTAGGAAAACCTGCAAAATCGGCAGTGTATCAAATACTTGTTCTCCCCACTGTATATCAGACAGAATGTAGCATATACCCCTGTATCAGACAGAATGTAGTACCTACCAGTGTATCAGACAGAATGTAGTACCTACCCCTGTATCAGACAGAATGTAGTACCTACCCCTGTATCAGACAGAATGTAGTATTTACCCCTGTATCAGACAGAATGTAGTACCTACCAGTGTATCAGACAGAATGTAGTATTTACCCCTGTATCAGACAGAATGTAGTACCTACCAGTGTATCAGACAGAATGTAGTACCTACCCCTGTATCAGACAGAATGTAGTATCAACCCCTGTTTTAGACAGAATGTAGTACCTACCCCTGTATCAGACAGAATGTAGTACCTACCCCTGTATCAGACAGAATGTAGTATCTACCCCTGGAGTAGACAGAATGTATTACCAACCCCTGTATTAGACAGAATTTAGTATCTACCCCTGTATTAGACAGAATGTAGTATGTACCCCTGTATCAGACAGAATGTAGTACCTACCAGTGTATCAGACAGAATGTAGTACCTACCCCTGCATCAGACAGAATGTAGTACCTACCCCTGTATCAGACAGAATGTAGTACCTACCCCTGTATCAGACATAATATGTTATCTACCACTGTATCACACAGAAACTACTATCTTCCTCTGTATCAGACAGATTGTAGTACCTACCCCTGTGTCAGACAGAATGTAGTATCTACCCCTGTATCAGACAGAATGTAGTATCTACCCCTGTATCAGACACAATGTAGTACCTACCCCTGTATAAGACAGAATGCAGTAACTACCCCTGTATCAGACAGAATGTAGTACCTACCCCTGTATCAGACAGAATGTAGTATCTACCCCTGTATCAGACAGAATGTAGTATCAACCCCTGTTTTAGACAGAATGTAGTACCTACCCCTGTATCAGACAGAATGTAGTACCTACCCCTGTATCAGACAGAATGTAGTAACTACCCCTGTATCAGACAGAATGTAGTACCTACCCCTGGAGTAGACAGATTGTATTACCAACCCCTGTATTAGACAGAATTTAGTATCTACCCCTGTATTAGACAGAATGTAGTATGTACCCCTGTATCAGACAGAATGTAGTACCTACCAGTGTATCAGACAGAATGTAGTACCTACCCCTGTATCAGACAGAATGTAGTACCTACCCCTGTATCAGACAGAATGTAGTACCTACCCCTGTATCAGACATAATATGTTATCTACCACTGTATCACACAGAAACTACTATCTTCCTCTGTATCAGACAGATTGTAGTACCTACCCCTGTGTCAGACAGAATGTAGTATCTACCCCTGTATCAGACAGAATGTAGTATCTACCCCTGTATCAGACAGAATGTAGTACCTACCCCTGTATAAGACAGAATGCAGTAACTACCCCTGTATCAGACAGAATGTAGTACCTACCCCTGTATCAGACAGAATGTAGTACCTACCCCTGTATCAGACAGAATGTAGTATCGACCCCTGTGTCAGACAGAATGTTGTGTCTACCCCTGTATCAGACAGAATGTAGTATCTACCCCTGTATCAGACAGAATGCAGTAACTACCCCTGTATAAGACAGAATGTAGTACCTACCCCTGTATCAGACAGAATGTAGTATCTACCCCTGTATCAGACAGAATGTAGTACCTACCCCTGTATCAGACAGAATGTAGTATCGACCCCTGTATCAGACAGAATGTAGTACCTACCCCTGTATCAGACAGCATGTAGTATCGACCCCTGTATCGGACAGAATGTAGTACCTACCCCTGTATAAGACAGAATGTAGTACCTACCCCTGTATCAGACAGAATGTAGTATCTACCCCTGTATCAGACAGAATGTAGTATCGACCTCTGTATCAGACAGAATGTAGTATTTACCCCTGTATCAGACAGAATGTAGTATTTACCCCTGTATCAGACAGAATGTAGTATCTACCCCTATATCAGACAGAATGTAGTTCCTACCCCTGTATCAGACAGAATGTAGTATCGACCCCTGTATCAGACAGAATGTAGTATTTACCCCTGTATCAGACAGAATGTAGTATCTACCCCTATATCAGACAGAATGTAGTACCTACCCCTGTATCAGACAGAATGTAGTATCGACCCCTGTATCAGACAGAATGTAGTATCGACCCCTGTATCAGACAGAATGTAGTATTTACCCCTGTATCAGACAGAATGTAGTATTTACCCCTGTATCAGACAGAATGTAGTATCTACCCCTATATCAGACAGAATGTAGTACCTACCCCTGTATCAGACAGAATGTAGTATCGACCCCTGTATCAGACAGAATGTAGTATCGACCCCTGTATCAGACAGAATGTAGTATTTACCCCTGTATCAGACAGAATGTAGTACCTACCCCTGTATCAGACAGAATGTAGTATCGACCCCTGTATCAGACAGAATGTAGTATTTACCCCTGTATCAGACAGAATGTAGTACCTACCCCTGTATCAGACAGAATGTAGTATCAACCCCTGTATCAGACAGAATGTAGTATTTACCCCTGTATCAGACAGAATGTAGTATCGACCCCTGTATCAGACAGAATGTAGTATTTACCCCTGTATCAGACAGAATGTAGTATCTACCCCTGTATCAGACAGAATGTAGTATCGACCCCTGTATCAGACAGAATGTAGTATTTACCCCTGTATCAGACAGAATGTAGTACCTACCCCTGTATCAGACAGAATGTAGTATCGACCCCTGTATCAGACAGAATGTAGTATTTACCCCTGTATCAGACAGAATGTAGTATCTACCCCTATATCAGACAGAATATGTTATCTACCACTGTATCACACAGAAACTACTATATACCCCTGTATCAGACAGAATGTGGTACCTACCCCTGTATCAGTCAGAATGTAGTACCTACCCCTTTATGAGACAGAATGTAGTATCTACCACTGTATCACACAGAAACTACTATATACCCCTGTATCAGACAGAATGTAGTATCTACCCCTGTATCAGACAGAATGTAGTACCTACCCCTGTATCAGACAGAATGTAGTACCTACCCCTGTATCAGACAGAATGTAGTATCGACCCCTGTGTCAGACAGAATGTTGTGTCTACCCCTGTATCAGACAGAATGTAGTATCTACCCCTGTATCAGACAGAATGCAGTAACTACCCCTGTATAAGACAGAATGTAGTATCGACCCCTGTATCAGACAGAATGTAGTACCTACCCCTGTATCAGACAGAATGTAGTATCGACCCCTGTATCAGACAGAATGTAGTATCGACCCCTGTATCAGACAGAATGTAGTATTTACCCCTGTATCAGACAGAATGTAGTATTTACCCCTGTATCAGACAGAATGTAGTACCTACCCCTGTATCAGACAGAATGTAGTATTTACCCCTGTATCAGACAGAACATAGCATCTACCCCTGTATCACACAGAAACTACTATCTACCCCTGTCTCAGACATATTGTGTTACCTACCCCTGTGTCTCACAGAATGTTGTATCTACCCCTGTATGGGAGAAATTAGTATGTAGTTGTACCTACCCCTGTATCACAGAGACATAATGTAGTGTCTACCCCTGTATCAGACAGAATTGAGTTTCTACCCCTGTATCACAGAGACAGAATATGTAGGCTATTTTGTATGTGGTTTGGGAGACATACAGTTCATCTAATCATCATTGTTCAAGAAAACAGTCAAAGGGAAAGAAACTTACTAAGGGAGGCCGCTACTAGCTACATTTACCCTAGAATCACAGAGACAGAATAGATTCGATACTTGGTATTTGATTATAATTTGTTTGTTCGTTTGACATTTTAACTGCACATTTAAGGAGGGAACTAACACAAGCATTGTACCCGCTATAAAATATGCTATACTGTGTATGCGATGTGGGGGATGAATCAGAATTAGTTGGGTAACATAGATAAATAAGATGTTTTATTTACATAATATGCTTATGTGAGATACTTGTCATTAGAATGTCTCCCTTTGGACTATACTGTTGAACAGTTGCACTTTTCCCTTCTCAGCTAGGGCTCAGTCACTTGGGGCCCAGAGAGGGGAGAGGTCAGGCTTGTCTTTTACATGTCTGGTAATATGCAGAATGTCAGAAAGAGGTCAGAATGGAACATTGTCTTTATATGTGAATGTATCTGTTAAACCATGTGAAGAGATGATTAAGGGGGAAACAATTATCTCTTGGCTCCACAATGTCTGTGCGCAAGTCACTCCCCTCGGTGAGCTTGTCCAGGAGTGGGGAGAAGAGGGGGTTTAACTTGAGATGGGAGAATATAGAGTTGACAATTGAGTTATGCCTTGGATGAGGTAATGTTTTGGTACTATGAAGTACCAGGAACGAGATTAGAACCTTGTTTTAGAGACCAAACTGAACGATAATTTATAGCTAATGCTATCTGACTATGGGATACTCCTTTCTTTTGTAAAAGGCCCTTTGTGAAGTTTTCCTAAGATCTGTGGTTCGTCATGTAAGTTGAGAGGGGTGTATCTTGGCTGTAAAATATCTTGGTATTCTTTTGTAGGCACTCTCAGAATTCATTATAAAAGCTGAATTGATCTGAGAGTCAAAGGGCTATGGTAAAGCTCATATTATTAAAAGATGAAGTTAAAGTATAACTCTGACTGGTGTGTGTGGTTTGTAACTCTCCTCATTTTGTAATACAGGAAATTGCCACGACAGCGACCAATGCCCTTTGATATTATTTGATCAGGCTTGGGAGAGACACACAACTCAACTACTGTCTGATAGACCCATATGAAGAATTGACACAGGATAACATTTCCATTATGGAGCATTCATCTGGTTTATGATGGCATCACATAATATAGACTACATGAGTGATGCCAGCTGCTAGCTAGGAATATCACTAAACTAACAGTTCATGGCAGTACTGTACGTGGAACGTACTTCGACATCAAACATCGATTGAGTAAATCTGTTGAATATATTACCATTGACCTCTATGGTCCAGATTGGTGTCAGTACAGGGGCGAGACGATCTGTTCCAGGCCGTTTAGTTAAGATCTGAGATCCAGGTATTAATTCCTTTACATACTAATGCTATTATTTCGAACTATCTTAACTTGGGTTATTAT
Organism: Salvelinus alpinus; assembly: GCF_045679555.1. Taxonomy (NCBI): domain Eukaryota; kingdom Metazoa; phylum Chordata; class Actinopteri; order Salmoniformes; family Salmonidae; genus Salvelinus; species Salvelinus alpinus. Next base: position 85,365,264 of record NC_092088.1, on the reverse strand, counting down.
GCATGAGTCAATACCATCACCAGGATCATCAAGGCTACAAATGCCTTAGATACAGTGCATTCTGAAAGTTTTCAGACCCCTTGACTTTTCCACATGTTGATATGTTACAGCCTTATTCTAAAATTGATTAATCTACACACATTACCCCATAATAACAAAGCAAAAACATTTTTTGATTTTTTTTGAATGTATTACCAATAAAAAACAGAAATATCACATTTACATAAGTATTCAGACCCTTTACTCAGTACTTTGTTGAAGCACTTTTGCCAGCGATTACGGCCTCGAGTTTTATCGCTAAACAGCTATTTTCAGGTCTCTCCAGAGATGTTAGATTGGGTTCAAGTCCATGCTCTGGCTGGGCCACTCAAGGACATTCAGAGACTTGTCCCGAAGCCACTCCTGCATTGCCTTGGCTGTGTACTTAGGTTTGTTGTCCTGTTGGAAGGTGAACCTTCGCCCCAGTCTGAGGTCCTGAGCACTCTGGAGGAGGTTTTCATCAAGGATCTCTCTGTACTTGCTCTGTTCATCTTTGCCTTGATCCTGACTAGTCTCCCAGTACCTGCCGCTGAAAAACATCCCCACAACATGATGCTGCCATCACCATGCTTCACTGTAGGGATGGTGCCAGGTTTCCTCCAGACATAACTCTTGGCATTCAGGCCAAAGAGTTCAATCTTGGATTCATAAGTCCAGAGAATCTTGTTTCTCATGGTCTGAGAGTCCTTTAGGTGCCTTTTGGCAATAAAGGCCTGATTTGTGAAGTGCTGCAGAGATGTTTGTCCTTCTGGAAGGTTCTCCCATCTCCACAGAGAAACTCTGGAGCTCTTTCAGAGTGACAATCGGGTTCTTGGTCACCTCCTTGACTAAGTTCCTTCTCCCCCGATTGCTCAGTTTGGCCGGGCGTCCAGCTCTAAGAAGAGTGTTGGTGGTTCCAAACTTCTTCCATTTAAGAATGATGGTGGCCACTGTGTTCTTGGGGACCTTCAATGCTGCAGACATGTTTTGGATCCCTTCCCCAGATCTGTGACTCGACACAATCCTGTCTCAGAGCTCTACGGACAATTCCTTCGACCTCATGTCTTGGTTTTTGCTCTGACATGCACTGTCAACTGTGGGACCGGACCGTATCTAAACAGGTGTGTGACTTTCCAAATCATGTCCAATCAATTGAATTTACCACAGGTGGACTACAATCAAGTTGTCAAAACATCTTAAGAATGATCAATGGAAACAGGATGGACCTGAGCACAATTTTGAGTCTCATAGCAAAGGGTCTGAAAACATATGTAAATAAAGTGTTTCTGTTTTTTTTCCATACATTTGTCATTATGGCTTATTGTGTATAGATTGATGAGGAAAAAAATAAGTTCATCCATTTTAGAATAGGGCTGTAACTTAACAAAATGTGGAAAAAGTCAAGGGGTCTGAATACTTTCCGAATATGCTGTACATACATACATACATACATAAATACATACATACATACATACATACATACATAAATACATGTATTTAAGCGATAATATTGTCACAGGGGTTATTAGTTCACCGAGGGCCGGCAAACCATACTAATATGTCCTCCAAACACCGGCTTCGAGGACATTATCACTTTTATGCAACGGGTCACCTACATATTCCCCTCCCTCCTCACCCAGGGTCACCTGTGTTGGTTACAGAAACTGCAGGCAGGATCTTCCAGCATCTGCTTATTCTTCCCACCACCATCTGTTCACTGCAGAGAAACAGAAAGGAGAGGACATCAACTGTAATGCAAAGATTAGTCATTGAACAGTCTGACAATCTAGACGACCTACACTTCAACACAGCTTAAAGGGGAAATCTGAGAATCAGACAACAACAAAGCAATCCCAGATTTCCCCTTTAATGTCCATCACCAACTATTAAATATTATGTTTTAATTTATGACAACAAGAGCACAAGTAGACATATAAACCCTATGATGACCACTTCATCAAGCCTTAACTATCCCTAACAATGATTAATGATTATAGTTATCTCTATGACAACAGGAGTACAAATACACCCTATGATGTCTGATTCACCACATCTTAAAGGACAATTCCACCAGTTTATAACCAGTTATAATGCTGTTAGTATATATGCACTACTGTAAGATCATATTGAATATACAATGAGTGTACATAAAATAGACTGACCTGCTGAATCCAGCAGAAAGCTATGATCCCATATGGATGTCACCTATTAAATCCACTTCAATCAGTGTAGATGAAGGGGAGGATACAGGATAAAGTCGATTTTTTAAGCCTTGAGACAACTGAGACATGGATTGTATATGTGTGTCAGTGCCTTTGAACGGGGTATAGTAGTAGGTGGCAGGGGCACCGGTTTGAGTGTGTCAAGAACTACAACGCTGCTGGGTTGTTCAACCTCAATAGTTTCCCGTTTGTATCAAGAATGGTCCACCACCCAATGGACATTCAGCCAACTTGACACAACGGTGGGTAGCATTGCAGTCAACATGGGCCAGCATCCCTGTGGAACGCTTTCGAGACCTTGTAGAATCCATGTCCTGACAAATTTAGGCTGTTGTGCAACTCAGTATTAGGTAGGTGTTCCTAATATTTTGTACACTCAGTATATGTTAATGTTGTTGTCATATCTACATTACTAAATCCATGTGTATGTATAGTGCATATGTTATCGTATACGCGTGTGTGTATGTGTGTGTGTGTGTGTGTGTGTGTGTGTGTGTGTGTGTGTGTGTGTGTGTGTGTGTGTGTGTCTGAAGCAATGTTTGTGTTGCTTCACAGTCCCCGCTGTTCCGTAAGGTGATTTTTATCAGTTTTTTATCTAATTTTACTGTTTGCGTCAGTTACTTGATGTGGAATAGAGTTCCATGTAGTCATGGCTCTAGGTAGTACTGTGTGCCTCCCATAGTCTGTTCTGGACTTGGGGACTGTGAAGAGACCTCTTGTGGTATGTCTTGTGGGGTATGCATGGGTGTCCGAGCTGTGTGCCAGTAGATTAGACAGACAGCTCGGTGCATTCAACATGTCAATACCTCTCATAAATAAAAGTAGTGATGAAGTCAATCTCTTCTCCACTTCCAGCCAGGAGAGATTGACATGCATATTATTAATATTAGAGCTCTGTTTACATCCAAGGGCCATCCGTGCTGCCCTGTTCTGAGCCAAATGCAATTTTCCTAAGTCCTTTTTTGTGGCACATGACCACATGACTGAACAGTAGTCAAGGTGCGACAAAACCAGGGCCTGTAGGACCTGCCTTGCTGATAGTGTTGTTAAGAAGGCAGAGCATCCCTTTATTATAGACAGACTTCTCTCCATCTTAGCTACTACTGCATCAATATGTTCTGACCATGACAGTTTACAGTCTAGTGTTGCTCCAAGAAGTTTAGTTATCTCATCAATTTCCACATTATTTATTAAAATATTTAGTTGAGAGTGTAGGGTTTAGTGAGTGTTTTGTTCCAAATATAATGCTTTTAGTTTAAAAAATATTTTCTAACTTTGCCTCCCACTCTGAAACTAACTGCAGCTCTTTGTTGAGTGTTGTAGTCATTTCAGTGGCTGTAGTAGCTGACATGTTTAGTGTTGAGTCATCTGCATACATAGAAACTCTGGCTTTACTCAAAGTCAGTGGCATGTCGTTAGTAAAAATGGAAAAAAGCAAGGGGCCTAAACAATTACCCTGGGGAATTCCTAAATCTAACTGGATTAAATTTGATAGACTTCCATTAAAGAAAACCCTCTGTGTTCTGTTAGAGAAGTAACTCTTTATCCACATTATAGCAGTGGGTGTAAAGCCATAACGCATACGTTTTTACAGCAGTAGACTATCATCAATAATGTCAAAAGTTGAACGGAAGTCCAACAAGACAGCCCCCACAATCATTGTATCATAAATTTCTCTCGACCAATCATCAGTCATTTGTGTAAGTGCTGTGCTTGTTGAGTGTCCTTCCCTATAAGCATGCTGAAATTCGGTTGTCAATTTGTTTAGTGTAAAATAGCATTGTATCTGGTCAAACATAATTTTTTTCAGAAGTTTACTAAGGGTTGGTTGATTAGTCGGCTATTTGAGCCAGTAAAGGGGTCTCTACTATTCTTGGGTAGCGGAATGACTTTAGCTTCCCTCCAGGCCTGAGGGCACACGCTCTATAGTAGGCTTAAATTGAATATGTGGCAAACAGAAGTGGCAATATCATCTGCTATTATCCTCAGTAATTTTCCATCTAGATTGTCAGACCCTGGTGGCTTGTCATTGATGATAGACAACAATAATATTTTCACCTCTTCCACACTAACTTTACGGAACTCAAAAGTACAATTCTTGTCTTTCATAATTTGGTCCGATATACTTGGATGTGTGGTGTCAGCGTTTGGTGCCCCAAAGATTTTTACTATCATTCTTTATATAATTTATCTTTGTTTCATAGCGTAGTTTATTTTATTTTTATTTAGTTTAGTCACATTATTTTTAATTTGCAGTACGTTTGCCAATCAGTTGGGCTGCCAGATTTAATTGTAATACCTTTTGCCTCATTCATCTCAACCATACAATTTTTAATTTCTCATCAATCCAAGGATTTTAACAGTTTTTACAGTCACTTTTTTAATGGGTGCGTGCTTATTAGCAACTGGATTAAGTAGTTCCATAAATGCGTCAAGTGCAGCGTCTGGTTGCTCCTCATTAAACACCACAGACATCAACATATGAATCACTACAAAACTTATTGTATGACCTCTAATACACTATTTTAGGCCCAGCCTTTGGAACTCTGGTTCTCCTAGATATGGCTATTATTTTGTGATCACTACATCGTATGGATTTGGATACTACTTTAAAGCAAATATCTGCAGTATTAGTAAAAATGTGATCAATACATGTTGATGATTTAATTCCTGTGCTTTTTGTAACTACGCTGGTAGGTTGAATGACAACCTGATCCAGGTTGCAGGCACTGGTTACAGTTTGAAGTTTTTTCCTGAGTGGGCAGCTTGATGATAGCCAGTCAATATTTAAATCACCCAGAAAATATACTTCTCTGTTGATATCACATACATTATTAAGCATTTCATATATTTATTGAATTGGGTGTCTTAGTGCTGGGCTGGAACATAAGCGTGCACACCCAGCAAGGTTGGCCTGTTCCAGGTGTAATCGGTGTATACATTGTGTGAGTTTTAAACTGTATTTTTGTTTACATGTGCAATTATAATCCAGGGTATAGAAAACTGTACCCTTACTCTCTTGGGACATTCATTGGGACCTATTCATCTGCAGACAGGGTTTGACGGCTCTCTTTATATGAGGACTGAAAACATCACAAAGAAACAGCCTGCATTATACTCAAGTTAGACAGCCCTGAATATTATGTTGCTATATCTCCTTGTCCTCAGGTTCTCACTAGGGGCTGGAACTGGAGAATAGTTTCATAATATCTTACCACAAAGGTACTTGCCCTATCCTGAGTAGAAAACGTTCTCCTTCTCTGACAGCTGGAACTGCTAGCTAATCCATTCACCCTCTTCAATGGCTGTTAGCTAGCTACCTACCTAGCTACAAATGCATTTGTAGTTACAACAATAAATACATCAAAATAGCTAACTAGCTAGTATGAAGTTAGCTACCTGGTGATATTTTATTCACTTAGCTAGCTATACAGTATGTAAAGTTAGCTAGCTAGCTAACATTATTTGAGTTAACCTGCACACGAAGGTCCTGTAGCAAGCTAGCTCGCTACCTAGCTAATGATACATGGTTTATCATTTTCAAAATATATTCACTTACTTGAACAGGTTGTCCCACTGCGTCTGTTTTCTGGGTCCTTAGAAAAACAAAATAATGGTCATTCTTCCTGACGTTTCGTGTGGTAGAAAAACGCAGCCAGCCAGGTGGACGACTGAAGGACATCCACCAGACTGACTCTGGTCTTCCAGCATGGTGCCTGGTGTGGTTTCTAGGTGATTTGTGATGCAACTGCAACCCCTCTATAGATTTTGTATATTCTTTATTTAAAATCTATTTAAGGCCAGCATCCCAGAGTTGCCTCTTCACTGTTGACGTTGAGACTGGTGTTTTGCGGGTACTATTTAATAAAGCTGCAAGTTGAGGACTTGTGAGGCGTCTGTTTCTCAAACTAGATGCTCTAATGTACTTGTCCTCTTGCTCAGTTGTTAAACAGGGCCACCCACTCCTCTTTCTATTGTGGTTAGAGACAGTTTGCACTGTTCTGTGAAGGGAGTAGTACACAGCGTTGTACGAGATCTTCAGTTTCTTGACAATTTCTCGCATGGAATAGCCTTCATTTCTCAGAACAAGAATAGACTGACGAGTTTCAGAAGAAAGTTCTTTGTTTCTGGCCATTTTGAGCCTATCATCGAAACCACAAATGCTGATGCTCCAGATATTCAACTAGTCTAAAGAAGGCCAGTTTATTTGCTTCTTTAATCATCACAACAGTTTCAGCTGTTCTAACATAATTGCAAAAGGGATTTCTAATGATCAATTAGCCTTTTAAAATGATAAACTTGGATTAGCTAACACAATGCCATTGGAACACAGGATTGATGGTTGCTGATAATGGGCCTCTATACGCCTATGTAGATATTCCATAAAAAAATCTGCCGTTTCCAGCTACAATAGTCATTTACAACATTAACAATGTCTACACTGTATTTCTGATCAATTTGATGTCATTTTAATGGACAAAAAATGTGCTTTTCTTTCAAAAACAAGGGCATTTCTAAGTGACCCCAAACTTTTGAATGGTAGTGTACACGCACACACAAACACACAACAATGCAGGTGAACTGAAGAATAAACACACACACACACACACACAAACATTACGTATATTCATGCGTACATTGTATGCGTGCATTCGTGTGTGTTTAAGTGTATCCGTGTCTATGTCTGTGCGTGTGTGCATGTGTGTGTATTTCTGTGTGTGTGTGTATCCATGTGTGTGTGTGTGTGTGTGTGTGTGTGTGTGTGTGTGTGTGTGTGTGTGTGTGTGTGTATCCATGTGTGCGTGTGTTAGTTAGCTATATGAGGGATCTCAGCCCTATCTGAGTAGTGCATCGCTCATCCTGTCACCATTTATAGAAACCAACAATATGGGAGAGTTGATAAGATGCTATGCTGCTTGTTTTTCAGCAGACACAATGCAATCATGTCAATAGATTGTCCCCAGCCAGGCCTTTTATACAGGCATTGTGAGTTGTCTCCACAAGTAAGCACACACACCCACACCCACACACACACACACATTAGCACACACAAACACACAGACACCAGGTTGAAGATATGCATCGTTTGTCTGAGATGATAAATTACTCTTTCAGGGTGAAATATATGCTGGCTAGCATAATAACTTGCATTTCGGATGAAATTTAAACAATGAGATTTAAACAATATAAATTACTTAGTATTCGCTGGTCCAAAGTCATTCAACACACAGGCATTGTAATGTAACTATTGCATTCAAGTGTATTGATCGTTGGTTCAGAATCAAACCAAGAACATTTAATACACACTCATATTGAGCTTTTTTTTTGCTGTTGAACATTTTACCAAGTTATCTCCTATCAACTTTCCTGTTGTCCCTATTCTGCCATTAAAGTAAATGTCCAGTGAAAATCTCAATTCTGATAATACACATATGTTGATGACTGATACTAGACTCATATTTGTTGCCAGTTCATGAATTAGAGAAAGAATACTTTAAAAACCCACCTCAAACATTTATTTCAAACAAACTGCTTAAAAATTGATTGCTATTTCCTCATGTGAGGTCATGGTGGCTCATTGGCTCAGCAGGCCAATCAGCTGTTTACTTATAATTAATATTTTTTACGACCGGTATATGCCCACACCATTCTGTTGTTGGGGTAACACCAACACCATTCAACACAGAAAAAGCTGCTTTTAACATACTTAGTTACCATTTTTTGGAAGTAAAGCGATTTCACTCATATTGTAATTTATTATAGGTCACATTTCAAAAAATCTGGAAACACTGGAGAATTACTTTAAGGCTTCAGACTTCATCCAGTGTGTATCTGGGTCTAGCTAACTAGTAACCTTGAAGCCAGCTGGTCTCGTACTGCCTGCATCTCTAATATAAGCCGCTATAACATAATGACCTTCACAGAATTCTGCACTTTACATTTTATACATTTGTGAACATTTGACGAATTCCTGTTCCGAAGTTGTAAAAGCACTCGCACATCAGAATGTGTTTGTTGCAGGTCTGTGGGAAAAATTCAATGAAAGAAATACCCGAACACTGCTGTTGCCATTGTGTCATTCCCTTTTACTGTTCCCCTTACTGCATTCATTTGACTGTCCACCTGTTGCAAAGTTTATGCTTAAACCTAGAACCCTTAGATGCTACATCATATTTTCGATTTATTAATTAAGGTTATATACCCATTGATTCTTGAAGAGCTTAGTTCAACTGTCATACCCCATCAGAACCCCAAATATAAGCTTGTTTTACTCCCAATGTTTGAAAACAACGTAAATATAGACAAACACTATATAGCCTCAAACAAGGTTAAAACTATACAATTGATATAATGGATGACAGTCCTTTTATCCATAGCTCCGTCTAGGAATTTGAGAGTGGTTACATTCCTCCAGCCCCACATCTGCACTTTTTAGCAAGACAGGGTCAGGGAAAGCGCTTTGTTATTGTTTCAATTAAGGATTCTAACTTTAAACTAACTAATATAGTTGCTACTATGGCAGATGGACTGCAGAGCTTCATTCACCAGCTTGCTTCTTGATGGATTTAATTGTCTTTCTTATTGCTCTCACACGAGCATCTGGTTTATTCAACTTTTTCAGCTAATCTTTGGTCATTGAGATAGTAAATGAATGATAGGAAATGAAAGAGCCTGGGTTTTATGTCTTGGTAGAAGGACAGATAGCTGTGGAATGTGTTGGAATGTGTTGGGGGACGGGAGCAGAGCACCTTGTTGACACAGGAAAGACAGATGGACATCTGTGGATTAGATGGAGGGGTTGAGGTCAGGAGGTGAGGACAGGTCACCTGAAGGGAGTAATACGGGTTTGGGATCTTGTTACTCTTTTCCTGTTAAACCATAAACTAAGGATTGGAGAGAGGGAGTGTCTTAAGTAGGAGGTATATAACAGTGATGTGAGAAATGTTTTGCTGTCTGATTACAGCTGTACAGGACCTTTGGGAATAATTAAACTTGCTTAAAGCTTCTCTAGTGTCCGTGGTTTATTTACTCTGAAAAATAACAACCTAACAAAGGTTTGCTAAATATTATGCATTTTAATAGCATTAAAAGTACATTATTACTCAACTTTGAAATGTTAACGGCCAGCTCATTCATGAATTGTTTCCTGCGTGACTGATGTGCACTTCCTGGTGCTAGGCTAGATTGAAGATTAGACTACATTTTGTTTTCCTTACCCTTTAAGCAGTCTATGGACATGGTAAGACAGCAGTCTATGGACTGAGGTTTTGTTTACCTGGCCTCTCTCTCCAAATGCAAGTCAATACCCCCAGTATTAGCACTTCATGTCCAAATCATCTAAAATGGAAACTTCAACATTGTTCAACTGCATATTCATCACCTACAGCACCACCCCAACATCAACATATATTAACATGGAGTGTTTCCATGTTTTGTAGTAAAACAGAGGAAGATAAGTGTTTCCAATGACATCATCGGTGTGTAATGTGTGATTGTAACCAATTATGAGTAGGCATTGCATACTTATTGCCTCCTAATTGTCTACAAATTGGTCGATGATGTCATTGGAAACACTGTTCTGTCTCTAAGTTTTTTACTATAAAACACAGAAACGTACCATGTTCACGTATGTTGATGTTGAGGTGGTGCTGGATGAATTTGAAGCTAGCAAATTAATCAGCTAACTAACGTTAACCTGCCTAGCAGGAACTTCTGAAGAAGAGAAATGTTTTATTTCCACAATTGAAAAAACATCACCAAACAAAACCATATTTACTTTTTACGTAGTAGCAAAATGTCTAACTTATTTGCATTAGATTTTACTTACACTTGTATGTTGACTTCTCCATTGATGTTGTTTTTACGTTTTCGCGAACTTTTCTTAGGGGGTGTACAATCGTCGCAAATTGAATTATGGGGAGTTTCAGGCCCCGGAGTGAACATAATTGTACACTCGCAAAGCCAACTAAAAACAAGGGCTGAGGGGCTTACCTTGCAAACTTCCCTTGCTTGGCTAATCATTTGGACCACCCTCCAAGATGGCGACAGGGATTCCCCCAAGGGCATAAGGTGAGGGTAAGTGGACGATGGTGTGTCTTTTAAGTGTTTGGCCTTGTCCATGGACCTGTACTGCTGGGGCCCTGTCCATGGTCCAGTTCTGCTGGGGCCCTGTCCATGGTCTTGAACTACTGGGGCCCTGTCCATGGTCCTGTACTGCTGGGGCCCTGTCCATGGTCCTGAACTACTGGGGCCCTGTCCATGATCCTGTACTGCTGGGGCCCTGTCCATGGTCCTGAACTACTGGGGCCCTGTCCATGGTCCTGTACTGCTGGGGCCCTGTCCATGGTCCTGAACTACTGGGGCCCTGTCCATGATCCTGTACTGCTGGGGCCCTGTCCATGGTCCTGTACTGCTGGGGCCCTGTCCATGGTCCTGTACTGCTGGGGCCCTGTCCATTGTAGTGTACTGCTGGGGCCCTGTCCATGGCCCTGAACTACCGGGGCCATGTCCATGGTCATGTACTGCTGTGATGCTGTTCTGAGTTACTGCTGGTTTACTGTCCATGGTCCTGTACTGCTGTGATGCTGTTCTGAGTTACTGCTGGTTAACTGTCCATGGTCCTGTACTGCTATGATGCTGCCAGTGCCCTCTCCATGGACCTGTACTGCTGTGATGCTGTTCTGAGTTATACCTGGTGCCCTGGTGTGCATGTCACATCTGGGTAGTCGAATGCCGAGTTAGTGACACATTTTAATGCTGAAATCAAATTGAAAGAAAATATATCCTGCAAATTCAGCAGGCTATGTTGTGAAATGTGCTTTTACAAATGCCATCTTCTTAGCCTATTGTTTGGGTGTGCTTTGGTTTGCTTTTCATTGCATGAGCCCATTTTTCCCCACTCATATCAATAAAATAGTTGAAGTCATACGAAAGTTTTACTGCGCTTGAAGTTTAAAATGCATCCTGTCTTTACTAATTGTGTAGTGTGATTTGTGTTGAAATGTTTTATTATTATTGTTATTGTTATTGTATTTAACCCAAAATAACATTTTATTAAAAAAATACTTAATTAGTCTTCTTCCTCAAATATGGTCCGGAGAATGTAGGGGATGATGATACACTGTTTGGGAGAGGGAGAGAATCTAATTTGATTGGTCCTCAACTCGCAGCTCTAACACTTCATTCAAGACAAGTTGAGTTAGCCCTGAGTTAGCCTGCCCCAGAGCAGGTTAGTTCTGAAGGTCTCGTTGCCATTGAAATTTACGTGGCTAAAAGGTGAGCCACATTTGTAGGATTGGTTATGCCGAGTTGAACACAAGAATTGATCAAAGTTACCTTGCTAACTTCTCAAACCTGATTCATAGTATTTGAGCTCTGGTGTGCTTTTTTTGAGTGAGTGCTGGTGCCTTGTCCATGGGCCTGAAAAGTTCACTGGAGGTACTACTGGTGCTGAAAGAACAGTACTACCATGTGCGCTGTCCATGGCCCTGATCCTGATAGAGTTGTGTGTTGAATACTGTACTAGGGTTGGTGGTGCTGATGGAACCACAACCGCTGTTGCACAAGATGCGGATTGGTAAGTATTCATGATTTAATGGCAAACCAACAAACACTACAAATTAACAAAACAACAAACGTGACTAACCTGAAACAGTCCTGTGTGGCCCAAACGCTGACACAGGAACAAACACCCACAAAACACAAGTGAAACCCAGGCTGCCTTAGTATGATTCTCAATCAGGGACAACGATTGACAGCTGTCTCTGATTGAGAATCATACCAGGCCGAACACAAAATCCCAACATAGAAATACAAAACATAGACAACCCACCCAACTCACGCCCTGACCAACTAAAATGAATACAAAACAAAGGAAAACAGGTCAGGAACGTGACAGACATAGACCAGCACTAGCTGTCTTATCATTGTATGAACCTATAGAGAGGAAATCTCAAGCCCCACATTAATATAAAGTGCACTATCTCTGTTTAGCCTACTCACTGCACTCTCGTCATAGTGAGAAAAATATTATATTATTGTGAAAATACCTTTTCCTTTAGTTTTGACATGCTTTTTCTACAGATATGCATTCTGTCACGCACAAGCAAGGCACCATTCTAGCCTGAGTGCAAGCCCTATACTCACTTATTGTGACACCCTTTCTGAGGCAGAACTGTATTCATAAGAAGTATGGCCACAGCCCAAATCACACCCTTTCCCCATGGGCCCTGAAAGTAGCGTACTACATTTGAAACCAGACTAGATGAACTGCAAATACTTAAAAGGTATGTCCCATGACAAATGATATGTGAGAAAGAACTGGAGGGGGTTCCATAAAGAAAAACATTTTTCTTTACTTTTTCCCATGATGATTTTAGAAGTTTGTGTCACCCTCCCCACACACACACACACACACACACACACACACACACACACACACACACACACACACACACACACACACACACACACACACACACACACACACACACACACACACACACACACACACACACACACACACACACACACACACACACACACACACACACACACACCAAAGAAAAACACGATGCCTGTTTAGATCCTGGAGCACATGGTTTGGTTTGCCCTGTAGAATAATGGAAATACTTTGATCATGAATGTTCCCACTGGCCCACTAACATTACCCATGACCATGTCATTATAGCACACACAGACAGACATACACACCCGCACACACACACACACACACACACACATAAACACACGCAGCAATAGCACAATGTTCCAGTAGTCTTGAATTGGGGAAAGTAACACTGTGAAAAGAGGACCCTAAATACCCCTCTCGGGCAATTCTAAAATGTTTGGTTCCTCGCTTCCTGCTGAATCGGAAGATGGATTGGACCTCGATGCCTTCAGACATCAATGTAAAATAGTCCTCGTGGGGGTTCCGCGGTGGGTCAAATGTTTCCGCGAGGACCACTACTTTTCTTTTATTTATGCCATGGAATACAGCATTCACTCATTTGTCATGGCAACATATCTGTAGATGTACTGAATTAGGGATGGAATGACAGGAGTAAATGTGTAGTTGGAGTAGTTTGCCAAACTACAACGAACAGAGAAATGGAAATCTTAGGTTGTTTCATGTTTTATATTGTTAATTAGCCGAGACCATATCAGACATATTCAAGTATCATCACTCCCAAAGTAGGTTATTATGATACACAATATCCATACAGTGTAGTATTGATGTAGGTTATGAAGCAAGATCCGAACATTTTAGGCTGTAGAATACGCTTGCTTGGTAGGCTGTGAGACTTGCTAAACGACAGTGTCCACTATAATCCTCTGTGTTATATTAACCCGAGGGAATCAATTATGTCGTTTAGCCTAAACTACTTCAACTAACAGAATGTTTTCATGGTAAGAAAAATCCCATTATCAAGAGAACTCCCTGCTAGCCTCAAACGTCGCCACATCCCGTCGCTGCACACGTCATACTAAGAAGTTGTTGAATTGCATCGCTTCTCTCTCTCCTCTCTCTCCTTCGTTTGCCACCCTTGTTGCCGACATAAAACAAATGTTCCCTGCTCCGTACCCATATTTTTTCCACCTCTGTGCGTTTCACTAATTCATCAACATGCAATTCGTGGATGTTTTATAACAAAATGTGACATCACCTAGGTCTGTCGAGGCGACAGCTGGTGTCGGTTGGTGAATGTGGACGGATATGTATTATATTCGTCCGGCAGCAGCGGCGCGCGGTGCTGTCCAAGGCGCTGCAGCATTCGGCCCCTCCCCTCCCCAGTAGACGGCAGCCAGGCAGCTACACAGAGAGAGACACGTGACCCGCTCGCTGTCTCTGCCTTCTGACCGTCTGTGGCAGAGCGCTGCAGGGAGGAAGATTGCAACGTTTGCACAGTGTCTCCCTCACCATAATCACAGGATTTTACCGCTACTCTGTCTTATCTTACTTTGTTTCGTTATCTGTGGATCGAATAGGGGGAAGAGCCAAGGTACAGGACCATGCGTTGACTTATTTTCCATCGTTCTGAAGGTGTTTCTGAGTTTTAGAACATAGAAGAGAAGAGAGTGAAGCCAACTCTTTTCTCGGTCTCTGATGATCAGTGATGCGGTGATTCAGAGTTTGCTCAAATAGTGTGAGGTTGAGGGTTTTTAGTGTGGATGATCTGTTGGGGTAGTTAGAGTCGAAGAACCCTGCATGGTAACGCTATTTGGTGGGTAGCCTAATTAATATTAAATGTGCTGTACATAACAAGAGATTTGGGTGATGATTTGGGTCGGTCCTGGACATGAATGATCGGGTTCTAGATGCAGGTTAACGATACCTAGTTTGATGTATGATTTAATGCCTCTGATAGGTTGAGCTGCTAAACGGGCAACGGAACAGCTGTTGAAAACTTAGCCAAATGCACTTCAGTCGTTTTGAACTGTGTCATCAATAGATTGTATTTAATTGTTAGAAAGATTGTGGGGATGTTGGCAAGTGCTTAATACAAACAGGTTTACATGCTCATTTGGTTTGCTGTAGAAGGTGCGAATTTATTTTAAAAAGTATCTAATGTGTTGAGATAGACAGTGGAATGGGACCCGTTGGAATCTCATGTTGATCTTTATGGCATTCTAGAATTCTATTATGGTACATTTGGCTTGATATGTTTAGAATCTCTGTAACTATTTTTCAGTCCTCCGTCTATTATTTCTTGTCTACCAAACGGGGTAGCCTATTTGGATGGTTTTCTTTTAGGTTTGAATGAAAGGCCACTTTCTGTCTGGCCCGTCTAGACCTGGGTTCAAATGCATGCGTATTTAGGTATTTGCATCTTAAATAGGCCTACTTATTTTCTGTGTATTTGAGTATTTTTAAATAATGTGTCCGAATTCAATTACTTATATTTGAAGTATTTGATCGGTTTTCAAATAATCTCTCATGATACTAGGCTATTTGAAACTATTTTCAGATAGCCTGCTTGTTCCAATTGCATTTCAAATACCCATATTACTAAACAGACGTAGGTTCAAATACACGGAGTATTAAAATATTTATATTTGAAAATACACTTCTCTGTATATTTGGGCATATTCAAATACATGCCAATACTTTCCAATACATTTCCAAAATCATTTCAATATTCAATTATGCGCTTGTCATAGTTCTGTTGGAAGCTGAGTTAAAAGGTAGATGAAATAACGAGGAAACCGACAAAAACAAGATTCTAGCAGTTAATTGATATGCAGGATTCTCTGGAATAGCAGAAATACTTCTCTACACAACCTTTATAATTCCGATACACTTATGGAATAATGACCTGCCCATTCTTATTTTTCTTTTCTTTTTTACAGATCATCTTCTCATTATGTTATAAGCCGAAGCTTTCTGGATCAGAGACTGGCCTTGGGGGGAGGGGGGAGGGGGAACAATTGGCTTGTTTGGCGCCCAACGCTTATCAATCAGCCAATTACAACCATTCCGTTTTGGAAGGGTCTTTTCAGCGCCCGTTTTGGAGGATGCAGGATGAGAAGCCAAAAGCAATGATTCCGGATGCCGGCTACATCTTCTTGGGGTGAATAGGAGGGTTATCGATGCCATTTGAGCAGCAGTAGAACCGGCTGGTGCGCTCTAGCTGCCTCTCACCGACCGAAAGTAGCCATTATGCATGTTCCAAAACTAAGACATATAGAAGAGCAAATGGTTATTTGATTTCTGAATCAACATCAACTGTTTTGGAAGAAAATCTGAATCATAAAAGAAAGGAAATCGTCTGACCGAATAAAAAAAAATTAAGACTGAGGAGTTCGGATTTAGGGGCGACAGAGAAGTGGACCAATACACAACGATTATATATTTTTCCGGCAGACTATTGTAGCTTGCTGGTAGGATATGACAACGACATAATTGGTTAAGGTTTACAATGTGTCATTTCATATTCACAATTCTTAGTGGTCAGTCCGTGTATTACATCATACTCAGCCCTAACTTCTAGCTTGATAAAATAAAATCCCGTCTGAAATCTGATTTAGCGGTATTGTAGGCTATCTAGGCCTAAAGAACAATTTGGCCACATCATGGTTATTGCAATGCGGCATGGAGCCCATCTAATATGGGTATGCCTTCTCGTCTGCTGTATGGTAGACATAGGGGCCTCTATGGAGTTTACAGGTGCAGAGGGCCAGTGGGCCAGGTTTCCAATGTGGAATGCATGTTGCGAGAGTGAAATGAGCTTCAACATGAAAACCAAGAGTTCCCACGGGCTGTTAGTGTACTTCGATGACGAGGGATTCTGTGACTTTCTAGAACTCCTAATACACAATGGTAAACTCAGTCTTCGATTCTCCATCTTCTGCGCTGAGCCTGCAACGGTTCTAACCAACACCACCGTGAACGACAGCCAGTGGCACACGGTGACAATAAAGAGAAACTTTAAAAACACGACGCTAATGGTGGACAAAGAAGTGAAATGGGCCGAAGTGAAGTCGAAAAGAAAGGATATGACTGTCTTCAGCTACCTTTTCCTTGGGGGAATACCGCCGGAATTACGCTCTGTGGCTTTACGGTTAACGTTGGCTGCTGTCAAGGACCAAGTGCCTTTTACTGGATGGATAACGGACGTAAAGGTCAACAAGACAGAGTCGGCTCTCCTAAACAGCGCGGGGGTCATTAACGACCTCTGCAGTGCGGCGGCCAACATGTGTTTAAACGGAGGGGTCTGTAATGTCATTAACCACGAACCCAAGTGCGACTGCTCGCAGACTGGATACCAGGGCAAGGACTGCAGCGACGGTAAGATATCTGGATTCCCTTTTGGACCGTTGCCAGGCTTAGGCTTACTAACAATACTCTACAGTTCCCCTTTATCTAAACAACAACACAACATGATCTTTGATAGTTTTCCAACATTTAGAGAGGTTGGATAATAATAATCTTACAGTTTACAGCAAATGCACGCCATCCCTTCCTCTATACAAGGCCGACAGACCTATACGTCTGTAGGACCTAACTAATTATTCAATCATTCCCAGTGCAAAATACGTTCATCATTATACAACTCTTTTTTAACATATGTCGTCATAGTTGTTTCTAAGGTTGTTAATGAGTGGTTGTGCGCCTGCAAGGGCTCATTAGCCCAACATGCAGGTGTTCCTCATTCTCTAAGGTGTCTTGCCTCTACCTGGAAAAGGTCACCAGGGGAATGGTTGACCTATGAAGTTGTTTCATCTCCAATGACTTTAGCACCTTCTGAATGTTTCAAGTCATAAACAGTAATACGCATTTAGAAGAAGATGAAGGACATGATATGCACGTATATTAATAATATATGCAGTACCTATATGCAGTACGTTGTGCATTGCATAGTATAATGTAGCAGACCTTGTTAAGTATGCTACCTCTACTTGATCTACTGTTTGTTGATGAGTGATTACAATAGCATCATCTAAGCATTATAAATTAAGTAGTTTTATGAAATATGAAATACACAAGAAACCGTTTCTTGGTGACATTTTGCTTGATTTTAAGGTTAGAATTTCAGAGAAGAAAGTGGACTTCATACATTGTTCAGTTGCTTTTGTGGCTGAATCTTGGCCTATAGATGTTGGTGCAATGCTGGACCAGATTGTCCTGTGATTTGAAGGCAGAGGTTGGAAATGTCAATAGTTTTACTGTTTGGAGCTGCTCTATTTTCTGTTATTGTCATTTCCTTGTTGCACTTTGTTGGCTTTGTTGATGAAGTATAAAGACCATATTAGCTTTAAGTTACATTCCAAGTGGCACCATTTTCCCTACATAGTGCACTACTTATGACCACGGCCCATAGGGATACACACTTTGGGCTTTATTTTAACAACTCTAACACAATGGTAAATGTTAGCGCTGGTGGTAGCGTTATAGGTTCAGGGGTATGTCAGCTATTTTCACAGCCAAAATTATGGGCGCAGTAGCTGGCAGTGGAGCAAAAAGGCTGGGTTTTGATGAATCCACAAGTTGTGGGTGTGTCAAGGCTTGGCTCCTATATGGCCAATCAGAACATGCTCCATTGCTAAATATGTGATAGCTTCAAGTTGTGTATTTATGGTCATGTATTGTGTTGTCATCAACTCCAATTCGAATGTCAGCCCATCATAGCCTAGTTTGTTAAATTGCTTGCCTCATATGTCCTAATATGTTGAACATGTTTACAGTCAACATCACTCTAATTGCATCTCTTTAATATGGAACTACATTGTTAAACATAGGCTATAGCATTTACAATGATATAGGGGCTAGGTCTAATGTAAATTGTAGTCTGGACATGGACATGACAAACATAGTCAATGAGCAAGATTAAATTGGATAGGCTATTGGTAAGGCCTAAAAAACATTGTATAATTCTAATCAATTTCGAATTAAATTGAAACGACTTGTTTTAAATAGGTAATGTTTAAATACAGTTCCAGGCACCATAATTGCACGCCTTGGACGTATAATACAGACAAGGCAACAGGCTATGGAGGGTTTTACACACATTCACACTTTTCACAGGAGCTGGATAAAGATCCATGGTACAGAGAAAGTGTTAAGGTCCACTCACCATTATACTGCTCACACATGTCATGTTTTATAAACATCTTGGAACCATCTTACAGGTCATAACAGCCACAATTGCATTTGAGCCATATATGTTTTCATGGATGGTGAATCTTTCTAACAAGTTTGTTTTTTAAACAAATTAAACAGAAAACAATCAATCTGTTTTTTAAACCAACACCAATAGTTCTAAATAGGATCGGGGTCAGAAGCATGATGTCATAAATCACACCTCTAATTCCATGAGCCTAAGGCACTGTGTGCACGCGTAGGCCTAAGGGCTCTATGGCAGGAGGCATGGATGTTTGTCCTATTCACTGAAGATAGTTTATTAAATAGTATACATTAAACCTACAATAGGCCTAGATACAACAAACATGTAGCCTATCTAGTTTTTTGTTGTTGGCTTCAACATGGATATATTAGTCTACACACATTGAATTTGTATTTCGAAAATGCACTGCATCTTGGAGTCATGGACAACTGCATCTTGGAGCCATGGACAACTACATCTTGGAGTCATGGACAACTGCATCTTGGAGTCATGGACAACTGCATCTTGGAGTCATGGACAACTGCATCTTGGAGCCATGGACAACTACATCTTGGAGTCATGGACAACTGCATCTTGGAGCCATGGACAACTGCATCTTGGAGTCATGGACAACTGCATCTTGGAGTCATGGACAACTGCATCTTGGAGTCATGGACAACTGCATCTTGGAGCCATGGACAACTGCATCTTGGAGTCATGGACAACTACATCTTGGAGTCATGGACAACTGCATCTTGGAGTCATGGACAACTGCATCTTGGAGCCATGGACAACTGCATCTTGGAGTCATGGACAACTGCATCTTGGAGCCATGGACAACTGCATCTTGGTGCCATGGACAACTGCATCTTGGAGTCATGGACAACTGCATCTTGGAGCCATGGACAACTGCATCTTGGAGTCATGGACAACTGCATCTTGGAGCCATGGACAACTGCATCTTGGAGTCATGGACAACTGCATCTTGGAGCCATAAACAGTTGGACCTTTGGTGCCATGGACAACTGCATCTTGGAGCCATGGACAACTGCATCTTGGAGCCATGGACATCTGCATCTTGGAGCCATGGACAACTTCATCTTGGAGCCATGGACAACTGCATCTTGGAACCATGGACAATTGGACCTTGCCTAACCATTATAATAAGTGACTTTGCCACGTGAAAGGTAAACAAACTAGCAGGCAAATAGCCTAAGCTACAAGCAGATAGGGTATCCAAGGACAGGGATTGGTTTGACAGTTAGGTCCAACAGATGAAAAAGCCAATTTTTTACAAAATGATCAAGGAAAAACTGTTCCTAAACAGACTTCCTACAGTCACTGACACCTTTCATTCAACGGGCATCGCACATAGTCCAAACTATTCACACAAGCTGCATGGGAAAAAATTGTGTCCAAAATAAAGAAAAAATAGGAATGTCTGTTGACTGTTTTATTGTTCGTTAGATTTTAATAAAACATTGGTTATAGGCTACTGATTAGGCTACTGTGCGCCTCCCCTGGCAAAATCGCTGTCATAATCAATTGTGAGCCTTAAATATCACCAGTAGCGCTGCTTGAAATTGTCACACATTTTTAAGGCCACACCTCAAAAATTCTTCTCACAGCAGATACTATGTTCAATTGGTGGTACTTATTCTGGGGGCTTGAACAGAAATATATAACTGACTCCTGGAGGAGTGAAGGAGTGAAGGAGTGCAGCCTGAGAGGAATATCACCCCAGATGAGAGCAGTCTCTTACAGGGTGGAAACTCAAATAGGAACCATCTCTCATGGGCTCCCTTGGTTCGGGGTGTGGGGGTAGTTTATGCACCCAATTTGATATAGACAATTTAGTACATTTCATTGTATTGTGCATATAGCTCCAGCATAGCCAACATGATCTCATTAGAATATGTCTGGAATAGCAGTCACAGGTTGGGAACCCAAATAGGAACCCACTCTCAGGTGCTACTTAAAAACACTCCTCTATTTGTTTGAGGGGATGGTTTATGCTGATACACCCATGATGGTGATGTAGCCTACATTAGACCGTTTCATATATATATATACATAGAATTACAATAATCTAATTAAAGTTAATTGGTCGCTTAAACAGATTTGCAGGTGTTGTAGCAGGTGCAGTGAAATACTTATGTTACTAGCTCCAACAGGGCAGTAGACTGTCTTATGTTACCAGCTCCAACAGGGCAGTAGAATGTCTTATGTTACCAGTTCCAACAGGGCAGTAGAATGTCTTATGTTACCAGCTCCAACAGGGCAGTAGAATGTCTTATGTTACTAGCTCCAACAGGGCAGTAGAATGTCTAATGTTACCAGCTCCAACAGGGCAGTAGAATGTCTAATATTACCAGCTCCAACAGGGCAGTAGAATGTCTAATGTTACCAGCTCCAACAGGGCAGTAGAATGTCTAATGTTACCAGCTCCAACAGGGCAGTAGAATGTCTTATGTTACCAGCTCCAACAGGGCAGTAGAATGTCTTATGTTACTAGCTCCAACAGGGCAGTAGAATGTCTAATATTACCAGCTCCAACAGGGCAGTAGAATGTCTTATGTTACCAGCTCCAACAGGGCAGTAGAATGTCTTGTGTTACCAGCTCCAACAGGGCAGTAGAATGTCTAATGTTACCAGCTCCAACAGGGCAGTAGAATGTCTAATATTACCAGCTCCAACAGGGCAGTAGAATGTCTAATGTTACCAGCTCCAACAGGGCAGTAGAATGTCTAATGTTACCAGCTCCAACAGGGCAGTAGAATGTCTTATGTTACCAGCTCCAACAGGGCAGTAGAATGTCTTATGTTACCAGCTCCAACAGGGCAGTAGAATGTCTAATATTACCAGCTCCAACAGGGCAGTAGAATGTCTAATGTTACCAGCTCCAACAGGGCAGTAGAATGTCTAATGTTACCAGCTCCAACAGGGCAGTAGAATGTCTAATGTTACCAGCTCCAACAGGGCAGTCGAATGTCTAATGTTACCAGCTCCAACAGGGCAGTAGAATGTCTTATGTTACCAGCTCCAACAGGGCAGTAGAATGTCTTGTGTTACTAGCTCCAACAGAGCAGTAGAATATATGGTGTTACCAGATCCACCAGTGCAGTAGAATGTCTAACGTTACCACCTCCAACAGGGCAGTAGAATGTCTAATGTTACCAGCACCAACGGGGCAGTAGAATGTCTTATGTTACCAGCTCCAACAGGGCAGTAGAATGTCTTATGTTACCAGCTCCAACAGGGCAGTAGAATGTCTTGTGTTACTAGCTCCAACAGAGCAGTAGAATGTCTTATGTTACCAGCTCCATCAGGGCAGTAGAATGTCTTGTGTTACTAGCTCCAACAGGGCAGTAGAATGTCTTATGTTACCAGCTCCAACAGGGCAGTAGAACGTCTTGTGTTACTAGCTCCAACAGGGCAGTAGAATGTCTTATGTTACCAGCTCCAACAGGGCAGTAGAATGTCTTATGTTACCAGCTCCAACAGGGCAGTAGAATGTCTTATGTTACCAGCTCCAACAGGGCAGTAGAATGTCTTATGTTACCAGCTCCAACAGGGCAGTAGAATGTCTTATGTTACTAGCTCCAACAGGGCAGTAGAATGTCTAATGTTACCAGCTCCAACAGGGCAGTAGAATGTCTAATATTACCAGCTCCAACAGGGCAGTAGAATGTCTAATGTTACCAGCTCCAACAGGGCAGTAGAATGTCTAATGTTACCAGCCCCAACATGGCAGGAGAATGTCTTATGTTACCAGCTCCAACAGGGCAGTAGAATGTCTTATGTTACCAGCTCCAACAGGGCAGTAGAATGTCTAATATTACCAGCTCCAACAGGGCAGTAGAATGTCTTATGTTACCAGCTCCAACAGGGCAGTAGAATGTCTTGTGTTACCAGCTCCAACAGGGCAGTAGAATGTCTAATGTTACCAGCTCCAACAGGGCAGTAGAATGTCTAATATTACCAGCTCCAACAGGGCAGTAGAATGTCTAATGTTACCAGCTCCAACAGGGCAGTAGAATGTCTAATGTTACCAGCTCCAACAGGGCAGTAGAATGTCTTATGTTACCAGCTCCAACAGGGCAGTAGAATGTCTTATGTTACCAGCTCCAACAGGGCAGTAGAATGTCTAATATTACCAGCTCCAACAGGGCAGTAGAATGTCTAATGTTACCAGCTCCAACAGGGCAGTAGAATGTCTAATATTACCAGCTCCAACAGGGCAGTAGAATGTCTAATGTTACCAGCTCCAACAGGGCAGTCGAATGTCTAATGTTACCAGCTCCAACAGGGCAGTAGAATGTCTTATGTTACCAGCTCCAACAGGGCAGTAGAATGTCTTGTGTTACTAGCTCCAACAGAGCAGTAGAATATATGGTGTTACCAGATCCACCAGTGCAGTAGAATGTCTAACGTTACCACCTCCAACAGGGCAGTAGAATGTCTAATGTTACCAGCACCAACGGGGCAGTAGAATGTCTTATGTTACCAGCTCCAACAGGGCAGTAGAATGTCTTATGTTACCAGCTCCAACAGGGCAGTAGAATGTCTTGTGTTACTAGCTCCAACAGAGCAGTAGAATGTCTTATGTTACCAGCTCCAACAGGGCAGTAGAATGTCTTATGTTACCAGCTCCATCAGGGCAGTAGAATGTCTTGTGTTACTAGCTCCAACAGGGCAGTAGAATGTCTTATGTTACCAGCTCCAACAGGGCAGTAGAACATCTTGTGTTACTAGCTCCAACAGGGCAGTAAAATGTATAATGTTACCAGCTCCAACAGGGCAGTAGAATGTCTAATGTTACTAGCTCCAACAGGGCAGTAGAATGTCGTGTGTTACCAGCTCCAACAGGGCAGTAAAATGTCTTGTGATACCAGCTCCAACAGGGCAGTAGAATGTCTAATGTTACCAACTCCAACAGGGCAGTAGAATGTCGTGTGTTACCAGCACCAACAAGGCAATAGAATGTCTTATGTTACCAGCTCCAACAGGGCAGTAGAATGTCTAATGTTACTAGCTCCAACAGAGCAGTAGAATGTCTAATGTTACTAGCTCCAACAGGGCAGTAGAATGTCTTATGTTACCAGCTCCAACAGGGCAGTAGAATGTCTTATGTTACCAGCTCCAACAGGGCAGTAGAATGTCTTGTGTTACTAGCTCCAACAGAGCAGTAGAATATATGGTGTTACCAGATCCACCAGTGCAGTAGAATGTCTAATGTTACCACCTCCAACAGGGCAGTAGAATGTCTAATGTTACCAGCACCAACGGGGCAGTAGAATGTCTTATGTTACCAGCTCCAACAGAGCAGTCGAATGTCTTATGTTACCAGCTCCAACAGGGCAGTAGAATGTCTTATGTTACCAGCTCCATCAGGGCAGTAGAATGTCTTGTGTTACCAGCTCCAACAGAGCAGTCGAATGTCTTATGTTACCAGCTCCAACAGGGCAGTAGAATGTCTTATGTTACCAGCTCCATCAGGGCAGTAGAATGTCTTGTGTTACTAGCTCCAACAGGGCAGTAGAATGTCTTATGTTACCAGCTCCAACAGGGCAGTAGAATGTTTTGTGTTACTAGCTCCAACAGGGCAGTAAAATGTCTAATGTTACCAGCTCCAACAGGGCAGTAGAATGTCTAATGTTACTAGCTCCAACAGGGCAGTAGAATGTCGTGTGTTACCAGCTCCAACAGGGCAGTAGAATGTCTAATGTTACCAACTCCAACAGGGCAGTAGAATGTTGTGTGTTACCAGCACCAACAAGGCAATAGAATGTCTTATGTTACCAGCTCCAACAGGGCAGTAGAATGTCTCACAAATACAATGCAAATACACACATAAACAAAATCTGTAAAAAAAAAATAAGAACCCAATGTAGGTATATTAGATTGAGCATGTGTCAGAATCCAGAATATAAATACATGGGGTGTATAGACAGTATAGAATGTATCAGAATCCAGAATATAAATACATTGTGTGTATAGACAGTATAGAATGTGTCAGAATCCAGAAGATAAATACATTGTGTGTATAGACAGTATAGAATGTGTCAGAATCCAGAATATAAATACATGGTGTTTATAGACAGTATAGAATGTATCAGAATCCAGAATATAAATACATTGTGTGTATAAACAGTAAAGAATCTGGAAAAGAAAATGGTATGTACAGTAGTAGGTATATTAGGATGAGCTATGTGGAGAATACAGTAGAGACATACACAGTAAGTAAACAACAGTATATGAATACAATATGAGGTGACCAGCGCTCAATACCTATATAAATGGGGCAATAGTCTCAAGGTGACAGATGATGAATGATACGTTATATTTCCATAGTTTCGTACCTCTCATGGTCCATCGTGACATTTGGATGGCTGGTGGCCCTATGACTATGACAACAATTACTCCATAGAGAAGCCATGAGGATATATACATTCAGTTCTATATTTTCGCATGGTTTAAACGAAGAATTAGATTTCACCTCCTTCCTCTTTGGGCTAGTGTCCCACCTGGCCAACATCCGGTGAAATTGCAGGGCGCGAAATTCAAAATACAAATGACGTAATATTAAACATTCATGAAAATACAAGTGTCTTACATCATTTAAAAGCTTAAATTCTTGTTAATCCAGCCGCTTTGTCAGATTTCAAAAAGGCTTTACGGCGAAAGCATACCATGCGATTATCTGAGGACAGCGCCCGGATACAAAAGCATTACAAACAATTTCCAAACAAGCAGAGGCGTCACGAAAGTCAGAAATAGCAATAAAATAAATCACTTACCTTTGAAGATCTTCCTCTGTTTACAATCCCAAGGGTCCCAGCTACATAACAAATGGTCCTTTTGTTCGATAAAGTCCTTCTTTATATCAGAAAAAAGTCAGTTTAGTGGGCGCGCTTGACTCAGTAATCCACCGGTTTCCCTCGTTCTAAATGCGTACAAATGAATCCCAAAAGTTACCAATAAACTTTGTCCAAACAAGTCAAACAACGTTTCTAATCAATCCTCAGGTACCCTAATATGTAAATAAACAATAACATTTAAGACGGAGGATAGTATGTTCATTACCGGAGATAAAAAACGAAGTGTGTGCTTTCATCCACACGTGTCACAATACTACAACCAAAATGGGAGCCACCTAGAAGAACTACAAATTCTAGCTAATTTTTCAAAGAACAAGCCTAAAACTCTTTCTAAAGACTGTTGACATCTACTAGAAGCCCTAGGAACTGCAATCTGGGAGGTATTCCTTTGATTTTCCCATAGAAAGGCATTTTAAATGGTGTCACCTTAAAAAAAAAAGTCAGATGAATTCTCCTCAGGTTTTCCCCTGCTATGTCAGTTCTGTTATACTCACAGACATTTTGTTAACAGTTTTGGAAACTTTAGAGTGTTTTCTATCCAATACTACCAATTGTTTGCATATCCTAGCTTCTGGGCCTGAGTAACAGGCAGTTTACTACGGGCACCTCATTCATCCAAACTTCCGAATACTGCCCCCTAGCCTTAAGAAGTTTTAAGCCACATTTAGACTGTTATACAAGAGCACTGACCATATCACAATTTGCATGTCGTTTATGAGTTAGCCGCACATTTTCATGAGCGGCTTTGCCTGATGTCCTTTGTGGTGGGCTATCTCATGAATTTATGTGATGTATTTAGGTGAGCGAACACCTGGGTTGTCCTTCGTGACCGCTCCCACAGCCTATACTGGAATTCTGTATCTCTTTGTAGCTAATTTGTATACAAGTAGACCAGAAAAGCCACATCCCTGATTGGCAGATGAATGGCAACCCTGATTAGAACCACCTGCAACTCATCTGTAGTTTTTTGCAAATACTGTTTTGAATTAAATAAAGTTGTACCTACACACAGAAGAAGGCTGTAAAGCCTAAACGTCTGTATACACTATCCCTGATGCAGTAAAAACATGAAAACATGAAAACATTGAATAATGAAGGAAGCTTTATGTGTCATATGTTTAAGTGTGAACACATTACACCTCTTTGTTTGGCTCTATGACAAAGTGTCCCAGACAGACTCAGCTGTCTTGCTGTCTACATTTGGTTGCACATTATTTTGTGAGTCCCCTTACATATGGTCTACAGATGCTCAAAAGAGCAAATTATCAACAAACCATCAACTGCAACTTTGTTGATGTTCTCAGACATTTCATTAGGTATGGTACAGACTGGGCTTCCAGTGCTACAGTAGCAGAGTCAACTAGACATGACAGTTGAGTGGCAGAGGAGATCTGGTAAGAACATCACCATAAGAAGATCAACGGATGTTTCAATGATGTGGTCTTATCTGATATAGTGGAATTTCCTTTTACAAATTACTTCCAAATGTCTCCCTGGCTAAATAAAGTTTAAATCAAATTTGATCGGTTTGGTCGTATATACAGTACCAGTCAAAAGTTTGGACACACCTACTCATTCAAGGGTATTTCTTTATTTTTACTATTTTCTACATTGTACAATAATAGTGAAGACATCAAAACTACGAAATAACACATACGGAATCATGTAGTAACCAAAAAAAGTGTTAAACAAATCAAGATATGTTATATTTGAGATTCTTCAAAGTAGCCACCCTTTGCCTTGATGACAGCTTTGCACACTCTTGGCATTCTCTCAACCAGCTTCATGAGATAGTCACCTGGAATGCATTTCAATTAACAGGTGTGCCTTGTTAAAAGTTAATTTGGGGAATGTCTTTCCCTAATTCGTTTGAGTCAATCAGTTGTGTTGAGAAAAGGTAGGGGTGGTATACAGAAGATAGCCCTATCTGGTAAAAGACCAAGTCCATATTATGGCAAGAACAGCTCAAATAAGCAAAGAGAAATGACAGTCCATCATTGTTTTAAGACACGTAGGTCAGTCAATCTGGATAAATTCCAAGAACTTTGATAGTTTCTTCAAGTGCAGTCGGAAAAACCATTAAGTCCTATGATGAAACTGGCTCTCATGAGGACTGCCAATGGAGAAGAAAACCCAGAGTTACCTCTGCTGCAGAGGATACGTTCATTGGAGTTAACTGCACCTTAGATTGCAGCCCAAATAAATGCTTCACAGAGTTCAAGTAACAGACACATCTCAACATCAACTGTTCAAAGGAGACTGCATGAATCAGGCCTTCATGGTTGAATTGCTACAAAGATACCATTACTAAAGGACACCAATAATAAGAAGAGACTTGCTTGGGTCAAGAAACACGAGAAATGGATATTAGACCGATGGAAATCTGTCCTTTGGTCTGATGAGTCCAAATTTTAGATTTTTGTTTCCAACCGCTGTGTCTTTGTGAGACGCAGAGTAGGTGAACAGATGATCTCTGCATGTGTGCTTCCCACAGTGAAGCATGGAAGAGGAGGTGTGAAGGTGTGGGGGTGCTTTGTTGGTGAGACTGTCTGAAATGTATGTAGTATTTAAGGAACACTTAACCAGCATGGCTACCACAGCATTCTGCAGCGATACGCCATCCTATATGGTTTGCGCTGAGTGGGACTAACATTTGTTTTTCAACAAGACAATGACCAAAACACACCTTCAGGTGTAAATGCTATTTGACCATGGAGAGTGATGGAGTGCTGCATCAGATGACCTGGCCTCCACAATCACCCGACCTCAACCCAAATGAGATGATTTGGGATGAGTTGGAACGCAGAGTGAAGGAAAAGCAGCCAACAAGTGCTCAGAATATGTGGGAACTCCTTCAAACTGTTGGAAAAGCATTCCTCATGAGGCTGGTTGAGAGAATGCCAATATGTCTTCACTATTATTCTACAATGTAGAAAATAGTAAACATAAATAAAATCCCTTGAATGAGTAGGTGTGTCCAAACTTTTGACTGGTACTGTAAATTTACATTTTAGTAATTTAGCAAACACTCTTATCCAGAGCAACTTACAACCTACATCTTAAGATAGCTATGTGAGACAACCACATGTCAAAGTCAAAGTAAGTATGTTTTTTCCTCATTAAAGGAAATCAGCAAAGTCAGCAAAGTCAGTAGGAAAAAAAGGTGAAAACGTTTTTCTTAATTGTTTTATGAGAGGGCAGAATAAGACTGAGGTATCCTATTGGGGATGGTGGTGGTGCTGATGGTGGTGATGGTGATGGTAGTGGTGGTGGTGGTAATGGTGGTAATGGTGGTGGTGATGGTGGTGGTGGTGGTGATGGTGGTGATGGTGGTGGGGATTGTAGTGGTGGTAATGGTGGTGGTGTTGATGGTAGTGGTGGTGGTAATAGTGGTGATGCTGGTGGTGGTGGTGATGTTGGTTGTGGTGGTGACGATGGTGGTGGTGTTGATGGTGGTGATGGTTGTGATGGTGTTGATGGTGATGGTGATGGTGGTGGGGATTGTAGTGGTGGTAATGGTGGTGGTGTTGATGGTAGTGGTGGTGGTGGTAATAGTGGTGATGGTGTTGGTGTTGGTGGTGGTGGTGGTGATGAAGGTGGTGGTGGTAATAGTGGTGATGGTGGTGGTGGTGATGGTGAGGGTGGTGGTGATGGTGGTGATGGTGATGGTGGTGATGGTATGTGATACTTCATTGTATACTATAGGAAGATACTTCATTGTATTGAAATCGCCAGCATAGCACAAGCCAATACTACTCAGACTGGCTGAAAAAAAGACACAGAATTCGTGACTTTTTGAAATCGTGCACAAACCTTTGACATTTCATTTGAGAAATACTGATAATCTGCCATGTCATATTAACATAATACAATCTGTTTTAAAGTGGCCTCCAACATGTTGTGCCACAATTAAGTATTTTCTCTGAAGTGATTCATTCTGATAGAATGCTGTGGTTTGGGATTTATTTTTTGAGCAGCATGGCGGCGAATGTGGTAACCCAATTCTGTCCAACCTAGGTGTGGTGACGTACTTTCCTACAGTGAAGAGAGGAGTTGGAGACAGTAGTGAGGAGAGAAGGCAATGAGAGGGAAGAGAGGAGAGGAGAAGCACAGGGATAGGAGAAAGAAAAAAGGGAGGAGAGGAGAGGGAACAGTAAAAATAAGTTGGAAGGGGAGGGGGGGAGTGACATCTCAAAGAAGCTGTCTGGAACTACATTTAGTCCATGTGACTTTGGCAGAAAAGTAGTTGTCTTTCAACAAATTGTCAAAATGAATAACGCTATAAAAATACTGTAATTAACAAAGGAGTATGTGGTAAAGAAGATGTCAAAGAGCCAAACACCTGTCAAGATAATTATGGTGGCGGGAAATGTTACAGTAACAGTCAAAAGTTTAGACAAAACTTATCATTCAAGGCTTTTTCTTTATTTTTACTATTTTCTACATCGCAGAATAATAGTGAAGACATGAAAACTATGAAATAACACATATAGAATCATGTAGTAACCAAAAAAAGGTTAAACAAATCAAAATATATTTAAAATGTAAGGTTCTTCAAAGTAGCCACCCTTTGCCTTGATGACAGCTTTGCACACTTGGTATTCTCTAAACCAGCTTCACCTGGAATGCTTTTCCAACAGTCTTGAAGGAGTTCCAAAATATGCTGAGCACTTGTTGGCTGCTTTTCCTTCACTCTGCGGTCCAACTCATAACAAACCATTTGGGTTGATGTCAATTGGGTTGAGGTCGGATGATTGTGGAGGCCAGGTCATCTGATGCAGCATTCCATCACTCTCCTTCTTCGTCAAATAGTACTTACACAGCCTGGAGGTGTGTTAGGTCATTGTCCTGTTAAAAAACGAATTATAGTCCCACTAAGCACAAACCATATGAGATGGCGTATCGCTGCAGAATGCTGTGGCACAGTGGATTGCTAAAGTATTCACCCCCTTTGACATTTTTCCTATTTTGTTGCCTTACAACCTGGAATTAAAATAGATTTTGGGGGGGATTTGTATCATTTGATTTACACAACATGCCTACCACTTTGAAGATGCAAAATATTTTTTCTTGTGAAACAAACAAAAAATAAGACAAAGAAACTGAAAACCTGAGCCTGCGTAACTATTCACCCCCTCAAGTCAATACTTTGTAGAGCCACCTTTTGCAGCAATTACAGCTGCAAGTCTCTTGAGATATGTCTATATAAGCTTGGCACATCTAGCCACTGGGAGTTTTGCCCATTCTTCAAAGCAAAACTGCTCCAGCTCCTTCAAGTTGGATGGGTTCTGCTTGTGCATAGCAATCTTTAAGTCATACCACAGATTCTCAATTGGATTGAGGTCTGGGCGTTGACTAGGCCATTCCAATACATGTAAATGTTTCCCATTAAACCACTCAAGTGTTTCTTTAGCAGTATGCTTAGGGTCATTGTCCTGCTGGAAGGTGAACCTCCATCCCAGTCTCAATTCTCTTGAAGACTGAAACAGGTTTCCCTCAAGAATTTCCCTGTATTTAGCAACATCCATGCTTCACTGTGTGGATGGTGTTCTCGGGGTGATGAGAGGTGTTGGGTTTGCGCAAGACATAGCGTTTTCCTTGATGGCCAAAAAGCAACATTTTAGTCTCATCTGACCAGAGTATCATCTTTCATACGTTTGGGGAGTTTCCCACATGTCTTTTGGCGAACACCAAACATTATCTTTGGTCTCTTTGTTGCCTCTCTGATTAATGACCTCCTTGCCTGGTCCGTGAGTTTTGGTGGGCAGCCCTCTCTTGGCAGGTTTGTTGTGGTGCCATATTCTTTCCATTTTTTAATAATGGATTTAATGGTGCTCCGTGGTGTGTTCAAAGTTTCTGATATTTTTTTATAACCCAATCCTGATCTGTACTTCTCCGCAACTTTGTTCCTGACCTGTTGGAGAGCTCCTTGGTCTTCATAGTGCCGCTTGCTTGTTGGTGCCCCTTGCTTAGTGGTGTTGCAGACTCTGTGGCCTTTCGGAACAGGTGTAAATATACTGAGATCATGTGACAGATCATGTGACACTTAGATTGCACACAGGTGGACTTTATTTAACTAATTATCCATACATATGTACACACCAATTTTCCGTTTTGAAATTATTTTTTTAATTCCACTTCACAAATTTGGACTGTTTTGTGTATGTCCATTACATGAAATACAAATAAAGATTAATTTAAATTACAGGTTGTAATGCAACAAAATAGGAAAAACTCGAAGGGGGTGAATACTTTTGCAAGGCACTGTAAACATGTCTGTTAAGTGTGCCTTGAATTCTAAATAAATCACAGACAATGTCACCACCAAAACACCGCCACACCATCACACCTCCTCCTCCATCCTTCACGGTAGGAACCACACATGCCGAGATCATCTGTTCACCTACCCTACGTCTCATAAAGACTTGGCGGCTGGAAACAAAAATCTCAAATTTGGACTCATCAGACCAAAGGACAGATTTCCACCGGTCAATTGTCCATTGCTCGTGTTTCTTGTCCCAAGCAAGTGTCTTCTTATCAATGGTGTCCTTTAGTAGTGATTTCTTAGCCGAAAATCGACCTTGATTCACGCAGTCTCCTCTGAACAGTTGATGTTGAAATGTGTCTGTTACTTGAACTCTGGAGCATTTATTTGGGCTGCAATTTCTGAGGCTGGTAAATCTAATGTATTGTCTGCACCAGAGGTAAGTCTGGGTCTTCCTTTCCTGTGGCTGTCCTCATGACAGCCAGTTTCATCATAGAGCTTGATGGTTTTTGCGACAGCGCATGAGGAAACTTTCAAAGTTCTTCAAATTTTCTGCATTGACTGACCTTCATGTCTTAAAGTAATGATGGTGTGTCTGTCATGTTCGTCGTTGGAAGCATACTCGGACCAAAGCGCAGCGTGATCTGGGTTCCACATATAATTGAAGTGAAACTTAGAACAAGACAAAATAAAGAAACAACGAAACGTGATGACAATGAAGTGCTAAAAGGCAACAACACAAAAACAAGATCCCACAAAACACAGTGGGAAAATGGCTGCCTAAATATGATCCCCAATCAGAGACAACGATAAACAGCTGCATCTGATTGGGAACCATACCAGGTCAACATAGAACTAAACAACCTAGATAGGAACACCCCCCTAGTCACACCCCGACCTAACCAAAATAGAGAATAAAAAAATCTCTCTATGGTCAGGGCGTGAGAGTGTCCTTTCTCTTTGCTTATTTGAGCTGTTCTTGGCATAATATGGACTTGGTCTTTTACCAAATGGCACTTTTTCTGTATACCACCCCTACCTTGTCACAACACAACTAATTGGCCCAAATGCATTAATTAAGGAAAGAAATTCCACAAATTAACTTTTAAACTTCTTAGGGCTGCAATCCCGTTAACGGGATCGATATGACCAAACCAGTGAAAGTGCAGGGCGCCAAATTCAAACAACAGAAATCTCATAATTAAAATTCCTCAAGCATACAAGTATTTCACACCATTTTAAAGATACACTTCTTGTTAATCCCACCACAGTCTTCGATTTCAAAAAGGCTTTACAGCAAAAGCACCACAAACGATTATGTTAGGTCAGCGCAAAATCACAGAAAAACACAGCCATTTTTCCAGCCAAAGACAGGAGTCACAAATAGCAGAAATAGAGATAAAATTACTAACCTTTGATGATCTTCATCAGATGACACTCATAGGACTTCATGTTACACAATACATATGTTTTGTTTGATAAAGTTCATATTTATATCCAAAAATTTCAGTTTACATTGGTGCCATGTTCAGAAATGCCTCCAAAATATCCAGAGAAATTGCAAAATGCCACATCAAATAACAGAAATACTCATCATAAACTTTGATGAAAGATACATGTTTTACATATAATTATAGATAAACTTGTTCTTAATGCAACCGCTGTGTCAGATTTCAAAAAAGCTTTACGGCAAAAGCACAATATTCAATAATCTGAGAACAGCATTCAGCCACAAAAGGAAGCCACACAGTTACCCGCCAAATTGCGGAGTCAACAAAAGTCATAAATAGCATTATAAATCTTCACTTACCTTTGCTGATCTTCGTCGGAATGCACTTCAGGACTCCCACTTCCACAAGAAATGTTCGTTTTGTTCGGTAATGTCCATCATTTATGTCCAAATAGCTACTTTTGTTAGCGTGTTTGGTAAACAAATCCAAAGTCAGGAAGCGCGTTCACTAAAAGCAGACGAAATGTCAAAAAGTTCCGTAACAGTCAGTAGAAACTTGTCAAACGATGTATTGAATCAGTCTTTAGGATGTTTTTAACATAAATCTTCAGTAATGTTCCAACCGGAGAATTCCATTGTCTTCAGTAGTGCGATGGAACAGAGCTCCCTCTCATGTGAACGCGCATGGACAGAGCATGGTCAGCTCATGGCAGACCTTACTCATTCCCCTCTCCTTCGGCCCCACTTCACAGTAGAAGCATCAGACAAGGTTCTAAAGACTGTTGACATCTAGTGGAAGCCGTAGGATGTGCAAACTGACCCATATCCCACTGTGTATTTGATAGGCGATGAGTTGAAAACCTACAAACCTCAGATTTCCCACTTCCTGGTTGGATTTTTTTCTCAGGTTTCTGTTAAATTCACAGACATCATTCAAACAGTTTTAGAAACTTCCGAGTGTTTTCTTTCCAATACTAATAATAATATGCATATTTTAGCAACTGGGACTGAGGAGCAGGCAGTTTACTCTGGGCACCTCTGGGCACCTTTTCATCCAAGCTACTCAATACTGCCCCTGCAGCCATATGAAGTTTTAACAAGGCACACCTGTTAATTGAAATGTATTCCAGGTGACTACCTCATGAAGCTGGCTGAGAGAATGCCAAGAGTGTGCAAAGCTGTAATCAAGGAAAATGGTGGCTACTTTGAACAATCTCAAACATAAAATATAGTTTAATTTGTTTAACACTTTTTTGGTGACTACATGATTCCATATCTGTTATTTCATAGTTTTGATGTCTTCGCTATTGTTCTACAATGTAGAAAATAGTAAAAAAAAAATGAAAATCAGTAGGTGTGTCCAAACTTTTCACTGGTACTCTATATGCTAACATGACATATAGAGCTATATGTGCGAAAATGCTCAGTGAGTAACTGTAATTGACTCTTATTCTCCATAGATCACACTGTCATATAATTATATAGCTTTTATTTAAACAGACCTCTTTTCAATGGAAACCTCCTGATATGCACGTATTATTGTAGTGGATTATAAGGAAATACTGTTAGCTATAGACATATGATATTGTTAGCTAAACATAGATGGTACTATTAGCTAAACAGAAATGATACTGTTAACTAAACAGAGAGATGATGCTGTTACCTAAACTGAGATGACATTGTTAGCTATGGAGAGGTGATAATGTTAGCTAAACAGAGATGATACTATTAGCTAAACAGATATGATACTGTTAGCTATAGGGAGATGATATTGTTAGCTAAACAGAGATGATATTGTTATCTAAATAGATATGATACTTTGAGCTAAACAGAGATGATATTGTTAGCTATAGGGAGATGATAATGTTAGCTATAAAGAGATGATACTGTTAGCTATAGAGATTAGAGGTCGAGCGATTAATCGGCATGTCCGAATAATTAGGGCCGATTTCAAGTTTTTAAAACAATCGGTAATAACAATTGGCATTTTGGACGCCGATTATGGCCGGTTACATTGCAATCCATGAGGAGACTGCGTGGCAGGCTGACCACCTGTTATGCGAGTGCAGCATCAAAAGGACCTTGTGGCTGCAAGGAGCCAAGGTAAGTTGCTAGCTAGCATTAAACTTCTTATAAAAAAAAGCAATCAGTCTTCACATAATCACTAGTTAACTACACATAGTTGATGATATTACTAGGTTAACTAGCTTGTTCTGCATTGCATATAATTCATGCGGTGCCTGTAAATTTATCATTGAATCACAGCCTACTTCAACTTCGCCAAATGAGTCATGATTTAACAAAAGCGCATCTGTGAAAATCTCAATCGTTGCACAAATGTACCTAACCATAAACATCAATGCCTTTCTTAAAATCGAAACACAAGTATATATTTTTTAAACCTGCATATGTAGTTAAAAGAAATTCATGTTACCAGGCAATATTAACTTGGGAAATTGTGTCACTTCTCTTGCGTTCAGTGGAAGCAGAGTCAGGGTATATGCAGCAGTTTGGGCCGCCTTGCTCATTGCGAACTGTGTGAAGACGATTTCTTCCTAACAAAGACCGTAATTAATTTGCCAGAATTTACATAAGTATGACATAACATTGAAGGTTGTGCAATGTAACAGCAATATTTAGACTGTAGGGAACGGTACCGTATTTCACTGAAAGAATTTTGTTTTCGAAATTATGGTTTCCGGATTTGATCATATTAATGACCAAAGGCTCGTATTTCTGTGTGTTTATTATATTATAATTATAATTTACAGTATATGATTTGATATTTGATAGAGCAGTCTGACTGAGCGGTGGTAGGCAGCAGCAGCCTCGTAAGCATTCATTCAAATAGCACTTTACTGCGTTTGCCAGCAGCTCAGACTTCAAGCCTATCAACTCCCGAGATTAGGCTGGCAATGCTAAAGTGCCTATAAAAACATCCAATAGTCAAAGGTATATAAAATGCAAATGGTATAGAGAGAGAAATAGTCCTATAAGTCCTATAATAACTACAACCTAAAACATCTTAACTGGGAATTTTGAGGACTCATGTTAAAAGGAAGCTTTCATATGTTCTCATGTTCTGAGCAAGGAACTTAAACGTTAGCTTTTTTACATGGCACATATTGCACTTTTACTTTCTTCTCCAACACTGTGTTTTTACATATTTAACTTCTACTTGGTCACAATCCCGGATCCGGGAGCATCCTCATCAGTAAAAAAGCTGACTAGCATAGCCTAGCATAGCGCCACAAGTAAATACTAGCATATAAATATCATGAAATCACAAGTCCAAGACACCAAATGAAAGATACACATCTTGTGAATCCAGCCATCATTTCCGATTTTTTAAATGTTTTACAGCGAAAACACAATATGTATTTCTATTAGCTAACCACAATTTCAAAAGACTCAACCGCATATTTTAACAATTTTTTTACCGCATAGGTAGCTATCACAAATTCGACCAAATAAAGATATAATTAGTCACTAACCAAGAAACAACTTCATCAGATGACAGTCTTATAACAGATTTATTGTATAGCATATGTTTTGTTCCAAAAGCTCTTGTTCGGCCTCAGATCAAGTTAGACACCCCATTCCACCTCTCACTGCCTGTTGACATCCAGTGGACATCCAGTGGAAGGCGTATGCAGCGCATGTAGATCCATAGATTTCAGGCAAATTAATAGGAAGGCCCTGGAACAGAGCCTCGATTTCAGATTTTTCACTTCCTGACAGGAAGTTTGCTGCAAAATGAGTTCTCTTTTACTCACAGATATAATTCAAACGGTTTTAGAAACTAGAGAGTGTTTTCTATCCAATAGTAATAATAATATGCATATTGTACGAGCAAGAATTGAGTACGAGGCAGTTTAATTTGGGAACGATTATTTACAAAGTGAAAATAGCGCTCCCTATTGAGAAAAGGTGCCAAATTGAACATGTTTCATTATTTATTTGAGACTACATTGATTTTATTTATGTATTATATTAAGTTAAAATAAAAGTGTTAATTGTTCCTTCAGTATTGTTGTAATTGTCATTATTACAAATATATATCTAAAAAATCATCCGATTAATCGGTATCGGCTTTTTTGGGATTCTCTAATAATCGGTATCGGTATTGGCGTTGAAAAATCATAATCGGTCGACCTCTAATAGAGATATGAGACTGTTAGCTATAGAGAGATGATCCTGTTAGCTATAGAGAGATCATACTGTTAGCTATAGAGAGATTATACTGTTAGCTATAGAGAGATTATACTGTTAGCTATAGAGAGATGATAGTGTTAGCTATAGAGAGATGATACTGTTAGCTATAGAGAGATGATCCTGTTAGCTATAGAGAGATCATACTGTTAGCTATAGAGAGATTATACTGTTAGCTATAGAGAGATTATACTGTTAGCTATAGAGAGATTATACTGTTAGCTATAGAGAGATGATAGTGTTAGCTATAGATAGATGATAGTGTTAGCTATAGAGAGATGATACTGTTAGCTATAGAGAGATGATCCTGTTAGCTATAGAGAGATCATACTGTTAGCTATAGAGAGATGATACTGTTAGCTATAGATAGATGATAGTGTTAGCAATAGAGAGATGATACTGTTAGCTATAGAGAGATTATACTGTTAGCTATAGAGAGATTATAGTGTTAGCTATAGCGAGATTATACTGTTAGCTATAGAGAGATTATAGTGTTAGCTATAGAGAGATGATACTGTTAGCTATAGAGAGATGATACTGTTAGCTATAGATAGATGATAGTGTTAGCAATAGAGAGATGATACTGTTAGCTATAGCGAGATTATACTGTTAGCTATAGAGAGATTATAGTGTTAGCTATAGAGAGATGATACTGTTAGCTATAGAGAGATTATACTGTTAGCTATAGAGAGATCATAGTGTTAGCGATAGAGAGATTATAGTGTTAGCTATAGAGAGATTATACTGTTAGCTATAGAGAGATGATACTGTTAGCTATAGAGAGATTATACTGTTAGCTATAGAGTGATTATACTGTTAGCTATAGAGAGATTATACTGTTAGCTATAGAGAGATGATACTGTTAGCTATAGAGAGATTATACTGTTAGCTATAGAGTGATTATACTGTTAGCTATAGAGAGATTATACTGTTAGCTATAGAGAGATTATACTGTTAGCTATAGAGAGATTATAGTGTTAGCGATAGAGAGATGATACTGTTAGCTATAGAGAGATGATAGTGTTAGCGATAGAGAGATGATACTGTTAGCTAAATAGACCTGTTAGCAAATGGTGGTTCTCAATGTGCCCTGTGAACTGAAAAATACATCTAAATGTACTGATTTAAATGTAGACATGGTTTTCATCCAAAAAGGGAAGCACCTCTTGCATAGATGGATTCAATCTATTTTATTAGCCAGTTGGGGCTGAAAAGGAGAGTAAAAAGGAGGGATAGACTGTCAGGACAAATGTTATTTGGCCACACAGAGACTATTATCGTTCATTACGCTGCTAGGTATCATCAAAGAATCCAATCCAAGTTAAGCCGTAATATGATAATGTTTTTTTTTCGGGCAGAATGTTCTCGGCATTTATTACAGAATGAGGCTTTAAATCCCTTTTATTAATAGGTAGAACTATGACTAAGGGCAAGGGAATTTTATCCTGGATTCTGAACTGATAAACTCCGTTACACCATTGTTTCACTGTAAATAAACCTTTTAGGATATTTAAAAGTTTTGTATTGACAGATATGGATCAGAATATGAGATGGGGATATAAAGGAAAGGGATACAGGAGAGAAAGTGTGTGGCGGAATGGGGGATTGAGACGCAGCATCCAGGGGCAGCCCCATTGTATACGTAGACTTGGCAGTCTATGACTAGGGTGGCTGGGGTCTTTGAACATTTTTAGGGCCTTCCTCTGTAGTGCCTTGAGGTCAGAGGCCGAGCAGTTGCCATATCAGGAAGTGATGCAACCAGTCAGGATGCTCTCGATGCTGCAGCTGTAGAATGGATCAGTTTGAAATCCAGGTTAACGGAATATACTGACTAACAGTGAAGTCTGCCTTCTGCTGTACATTATGCTTCTAACAAGAGTACACTGGGGATTCCTTCCTTGTATGTTAACAGTACAGAAAAAAACATTGTCTCCACAATTGGTTTGTATTTCGAAATCACACATTTGTAGGGGAGAGTGGGGTAAGTTGAGACACCTTTTATTTCTAGGAAACCAAACACAAAATGTATAATTTGAGCAAATATTTAGGAAGAGGTCATCATTCCGTGTAGTCTCTGAAAGAAGAAACTACATGGGAAAAAAGGTAAGCAAGTTATGTCCAAAAAACTAATTTTTACCAAGTCAAATGAATTTCTTGTGTGAGGTTTCAGGGTGCTTGTATCTAAACCAAAGTGTATAATTTTAAGATGGTTTATATACATCAGGTTCAAGCTTCAATATGAGGTCCTACACCTATCATGGAGGTGTTGGCTAATATAGTAAAAATGTTTGCCTTGGGGTAAGTTGAGCCAATGGCCATGGGGTAAGTTGAGCCAATGGCAAGTTGAGCTAATGTAATTGTTTTGCTGGGATATGAGGTAACAACAGGGCTTGGCCTATGTTAAAAATGTTTTTTTTTTTTTTAAGTACAAAGTGTTTGTTAGGTGTTAAGCCTGTGTTAAAAGATGCTTAAAATTATTAAAAGACAAAAAGCAATAGTAATTGTGTTGAATTGTGTTTGGCAAATAAAGATACCGTAGTAGTAATATTTACCTTACCCTGTTCCATAACTGGTGTAAGTTGTGCCAAGGGTCATAGTCATTCGATCAATAATAAAATAATACTCTTAGCAAAAGTGTTTATCTTTAATTTACATTCAGTAGAATCTATGCGAATAGAAAGGTTCAGATTTTTTGTGAAACATCACAGTTGAAAAAGATATGGCAAATAGAAACTAGATGGGGTTCAGAGATAGATGGAAGGGGTTGAGGGTAGCTGAAGGATGGCACTAAAAACAAACAAAAGATAACTATTGTAACATATACTGTCAGTAAAAAGTATATAGTATGTATACGCTGGAGGTAGAAGCCTAAGTGCTGTTGTCCATTAGTTTACTCCGATTAGGGGAGGGATGGTATGGTCAGGGGAAAACATTTAAGGAAAATATATAAAAGAAAAAAATATATATACAGTGCATTCGGAAAGTATCTATCCGTAATATTAAAGCTGATCTACCCCCTAAAAATAAATAAATAAATATCTTTGTTAGAAATAATACTATACTTCCCTTGACGTCGTGATCCTGAAAGTAAAACATGGCTCAACTTACCCCACTCTTCCCTACTCTTTGGGGTAAATACTTTAAAACCTTTTCTGTTTTTCTATTATTTTGATCAGATGAAACGATTACAGGATTTGGCTAAACTGCTTCACATAAACACACACACACACACACACATCCCTTTTGTTAGTCGGTCAGCGAAACAATTATTTAAATGCACTGGTCTGTATCCTTCCCGAACGATAAGTTCTCAGATTTAGCCCTTTCATTGTTCATTAGAGAAATCACATGGTGACTATAACTGCGTCCAAAATGGCACACTACTATTCCCTTCATAGCACCCTGATTTTCACCTGTGCCCATAGGGTATATGGTCAAAAGTAGTGCACTTTGTAGGGAATAGGGTGCCATTTGGGAAGGATCCTAGAACTGCACAAATCCATATTCCATCATAATGAAACAGAATCGTTGTGTTTCACATTGTACTTTTTCAAATCATTAAACAATCACAGTCACAACAAGATCAACAACAACAACAACATCAAACAACATCCCACTATTATATTGTTACTGCATCTCTAATAGCACCTTATTCCCTTCACAGTGCACTACTTTTGACCAGGGCTAATAGGACTCTGGTTAAAAGTAGTGCACTATATTGGGAATAGGGTGCCATTTGGGATGCATGTCTGTGTGCCACTGGGTCATTCCTACTATTTGGTGCCTTTTGGACCTTTTGGAGAGAAAGAAAGTATATATATGTATATACTATATATAGTGCATTCGGAAAGTATTCAGACCCTTTGACTTTTTCCACATTTTGTTACATTACAGCCTTATTCTAAAATTGATTCAATAGTTTTTTTCCCATTATCAATATACACACAATACAGCATAATGACAAAGCAAAACTGTTTTTAGAAATGTCAACTTTGTTGAAGCAACTTTGGCAGCGATTACAGCCTCAATTATTCTTTGGTATGGCACTAAAAGCTTGGCACACTGGTATTTGGAGAGTTTCTCACATTCTTCTCTGCAGATCCTCTCAAACTCTGTCAGGTTGGATGGGGAGCATCGCTGCACAGCTATTTTCAGGTCTCCAGAGATGTTCGATCGAGTTCAAGCTCTGGCTGGAGCCTAAATTAGCCATAGCTCTGTGATTGAGCAAGATTTTATCTTCACTATCAAATATATGTCACATTTAGAAATCTGGTTAATTTTCTCTATAGTTCAGCCTAACAGGGTGGAAATGTATCCAATCATTAAGTGATGCTAAATGAGCTGATAGATATTGTGTCAGTCTGTCCCTGTGGATCTGAAAGTGTCATTATGTCTGTCTAGAAGCTGCTTCCTGCTGGTCCCTCCACTCAAACACGACCAGATTATCACTTTACCACTATACAGCCTTTCCCCTCTCTCTCTTTTTATCTCTTTCTGTTCATCTTTTCTCTCTATCCCTCACCCTCTCTCCCTCCCTCTCCCCTCTCATCTCTCGTCATCCTTTCTCTTACATTCTCTGTCTTTCTCTCTGGGAGATGTGTATCCATCACACAGACTACAGGATATTGGATTCAAAAGATTAGAGGGATTTTCCCTGAGGGTTTTTCCCACTTGTTTTATTAAATATAACTGCTCTTGACTGTCAGAGAGAGAGAGACTATAGTTATGTTTATTTATTTGGTCTTTTGTACTTTTAACTATTTGCACATCATTACACCACTGAATATAGACATTATATGACCTTTGAAATGTCTTTATTCTTTTCGAGCTTTTGTGAGTGTCATGTTTACTGTACATTTTGTATTGTTTATTTAACTTTTGTTTATTATCTATTTCACTTGCTTTTGGGCACCCGAGTTGCACAGCCAGTCTAAGGCACTGCATCTCAGTGCTAGAGGTGTCACTACAGACCCTGGTTCGATTCCAGATTGTATCACAACTGGTTGTGTTTGGGAGTCCCATAGGGTGGCGCACAATTGTCCCAGCATTGTACGGGCTAGGGTTGGGTAGGCGTCATTGTAAATAAGAATTCATTTTTAAAACTTGCTTTGGCAATGTAAACATATGTTTCCCATGCCAACAAAGCCCTTTAAATTGAAGAGAGAGAGAGAGAGAGAGAGAGAGAGAGAGAGAGAGAGAGAGAGAGAGAGAGAGAGAGAGAGAGAGAGAGAGAGAGAGAGAGAGAGAGAGAGAGAGAGAGAGAGAGAGAGAGAGAGAGAGAGAAATAAATAATAATAACAATAACAACAACTATGTACAATACAACCGAGGCGAAAGCATTAAAAATGCTGTTGGTTGCTAATCTGCTTCTTTACTGTAGATGGCACTATGTGCTCTTTTCATTGGATGGGTCGCAATCTCTCAAAGGCCCTTTGATCCAGGTGGACAGGGGTGGTCTGCCAGTCACTGGGACGACAACCCAACTTGGAATGGGGTTAGGTTTTAGCGGGTGGAATAGTGGAAAACCATTGGGGGTTTACTCAGTAACAGTGCAAATATCATGGTACAGCTATATGGAAACTCATCATGGCACTTTAATGGTAAATTTGCAAATATACAGTATATTATGATGAATAGAATTGAAACTTGTATCTCATTATGGTAAATGGTGAAATAAGTATAGCCAGTTATAATTGTAATGCTTAGCAGATAATAAGAAAAGAGATGGAATATAATATCTACTGTTTACAGGAAACTCACCTTTAGATGAAGTTATGTGGAAAAAGTACTGGGGGAAATATACTTCTCCCATGGGCAAAGAAACTCAAAAAGGGGGTGGATATTAAATAACAATAATTTCAATCGGAATGTGAAAACTGTCCAAACAGGTCCACAAGGAGGGTGGTTAATTTTAAAAATGCTATTGGACCATAAGCAGATTTTGCTCAATAATCTATATTGTCCAAATAATGATGATCCACACTTCTTCGAAAATATATATAATAATTGATCAAGCTTATAAGCAATGCACAACTCTATTATTAAGGTGGGAGATTATAGTACGGTTTTAATCACTTCAATGGACTGTAAAATAAATAACATTACAAACTATCACCCTCATGCACTTAAGGAAATGACAAATATCATGGATATATTGGAACTAGTGGGTATATGGAGGCCTAAATATCCTGACCTAGTGAGATATACATGGCGGAGGGTTAATATCCTGACCTAGTGAGATATACATGGAGGAGGTTTAATATCCTGACCTAGTGAGATATACATGGTGGAGGGTTAAATATCCTGACCTAGTGAGATATACATGGAGGAGGTTTAATATCCTGACCTAGTGAGATATACATGGCGGAGGGTTAATATCCTGACCTAGTGAGATATACATGGTGGAGGGTTAAATATCCTGACCTAGTGAGATATACATGGTGGAGGGTTAAATATCCTGACCTAGTGAGATATACA
Organism: Salvelinus alpinus; assembly: GCF_045679555.1. Taxonomy (NCBI): domain Eukaryota; kingdom Metazoa; phylum Chordata; class Actinopteri; order Salmoniformes; family Salmonidae; genus Salvelinus; species Salvelinus alpinus. The sequence continues at coordinate 85,321,135 of NC_092088.1, read as the reverse complement.
TGGCGGAGGGTTAATATCCTGACCTAGTGAGATATACATGGCGGAGGCTCAATCAAGCTAGTCGCCTTGACTACTTTCTTGTGTCATTCTCACTGCCATCAAAAGTTTAAAAAAAAGTGTTGATAGGGGACAAAATGCGGTCGCCCCATCAAATAATTGGCATACACATTACTCTTCCAGAATTTCCACGTGGGAAAGGATGTTGGAAATTTTAACAAAGTGTACTGGATGACAACTTGTTTTTAACCAAGACAACATATGTTTCCATAGGTACAGCAGATCCCTTTATTGTATGGGGCAATTTCAAATGTGCATTTAGGGGCCATGCAGTATTATTTTTTTAAACAAAAACTATTTTTGTCAAAATAGTTCATATTAACAAAGGATATAGAGGAACTAACAGAACAGGTAGATACCAATAACAACTGTACCATAGAGGCACAAAATAAGTTAGAGGAAAAACAAAAAGAACTGTAGGAACTTATTCAAGAAAGATCAAGTCTAATATATTTAAAAAATAAAGTGAACTGGATGGAATATGGGGAAAAATGCACCAAATAATTTGTTTATCTTCAACATAGACATGCTACCAAAAAGAATTGACTGAAACTTGTTACAAATGACGGAGTCACCAATGATTCACGAAACAATATTTTGAAAGAGGAAGCAAAGTACTTTAAGCATATGTTTTGTGTCAGTCTCCATCTCCACTATCTGAAGTTAATTGTAAGGATTGTTTTTCTATTAATAGTGTAAAACTAACAGCTGTACAGAAAGACTCATGTGAAGGCCAAATTACAGAGGAGGAACTTCTTTATGCAATTAAAGCCTTTAAGTCTGGGAAAACTCCAGGGCTGGATGGCATACCAGTTATTAAGGTATATCAAACCTTTTTAGCATGTTTTTAGCATGTTTTAACCATTCCTTTAAAATAAGGTCTGATTTCACTATTAGTTCAACGGGACTCAGGTGGTAAAGATAATGATCCAGTCCACCTAAAAAACTGGAGGCCCCTTACACTTCAGTGTAGTAATGCAAAACATTTTAGGTAAATACATAACGCATAAAATTAAAAAGGTTTTGTCGGATATTATTCATCATAATCAGACAGTTTTTTACATGGATGATACATTGGAGATAATATAAGATAAGTACTGGAAACACTATGTATAGAACACTATGAAACATCTGGGAAACAGGGCCTGGTATTCATAGCTGAAAAGGCCTTTGATAAAGTACGACTAGAATTGACATATAAATGCCTGGACTATTTTAATTAAGGAGAATCTCTTATACAAAGGGTTAAAGTTATCTATAGTAACCCCAGGTAAAAAATAGTAAATAATGGCTACTTCTCAGAAAGTATTGAACTGTGAAGAAGAGTGAAACAAGGCTGTCCACTATCGGCATATTTATTTATTATGGCTATCGAAATGGTATCTATTAAAATCAGATCCAACAATAATATCAATGGGTTAGAAATCCAGGGCTTAAAAAAACAAAGGTGTCATTGTCCGTTGACGACTCATGTTTTCTTTTAAATCAACAATTTGCATCCCTGCACAGCCTCATAGAGGATCTATATAATTTCTCTAACCTCTCTGGATTACAACTGAACTACAATAGGTGAACCATGTTATGTATTGGATCGCAAAAAAAATACTACTTTTACATTACCATGTAGCTTGACAATAAAATGGTCTGACGGTGAAGTGGACATACTCTGTATTCAACTAGCAAAAATAAATTAGATTTTGCTACCATCGAAAGGTAAATACCTGGCTATTTGTGGAAAAATCGCCATATTTATTATTTACTATCCCAGTTTACCTATTTACTTTAGACTGAACCATGTTTTCCTCTAGGTATTTGCCTGTGCTTAGCTCCATTCCATTTATTTTTTATCATGAAAAACACCGCAGTCGTTAACGATTACAAGTATACCCATATCATGATGCAGCCACCACTATGCTTGTAAATGTGGAGAGTGGTACTCAAAAATGTGTTTTGTTGGATTTGCCCCAAACATAACACTGTATTCAGGACAAAAAGTGAATTGCTTTTCCACATTTTTTGCAGTATAACTTCATACTAGTTCATTGTTGCAAAGGCTTCCTTCTTTTTACTCTGTAAATTATGTAAGTATTGTGGAGTAACTACAATGTTGTTGATCCAACCTGCCATTAAACTCTGTAACTGTTTTAATGTCACCATTGGCCTCATGGTAAATATCCCTGAGCGGTTTCCTTCCTCTCTGGCCACTGAGTTAGGAAGGACGTCTGTATCTTTGTAGTGACTGGGTGTAATTAATTACTTCACCATGCTCAAAGAGATATTCAATGTCGGCTTTTTTATTTTTACCCATCTACCAATAGTTACCCATATTTGTGAGGCATTGGAAAACCTCCCTGGTCTTTGTGGTTGAATCTGTGTTTGAAATTCACTGCTCGACTGAGGGACCTTATAGATAATTGTATGTGTGGGGTACAGATATGAGGTAATCATTCAACAATTATGTTAAACACTTATTGCACACACAGTGAGTCCATGCAACTTATTACGTGAAGTGTTAAGCAAATGCTTACTCCTGAACTTACAGTATTTAGGCTTGCCGTAACAAAGGGGTTGAATACTTATTGACTCAAGACATTTCAGATTTTCATTTTTAATTAGTTTTTTTGACATAATTCCACTTTGACATTCTCAATTTTATCAATTTTATATTCAGCCTGTAACACAACAAAATTTGAAAAAAGTCAAGGGGTGTGACTACTTTCTGCAGGCACTGTATATGGGGGATACAACCATCCCAGCTCTGCTGTGAAGAGACAGCATCATTACATCACTTGTTTTGGTACTGCCCGTATGTAGCTTATTTTGATCTTTCGTTCAGGAATGGCTGATGAATTGCAATATTTACCTGGAGCTAACTCTGCAAATAGCACTGCTAGGTGACTTGAAAAGCCATGGTCAATCGATCAATAGCATAATAATACTCTTAGTAAAAAGGTTAATTTTTAATTAGAATCGGTAGAAACTATTAGAATAGAAAGGTTCAGAACTTTTATGAAACATTACAGCACAGTTTAAACATATATGGCAATTAGAAATCAAAACTGGATGGTCTTCGTAGATAGATGGGAGGGGTTGAGGGCAGCTGAAGGGTGGGACTAAAAATAAACAAAAGATAACTATTGAAAATATCCTGTGTCTGTAAAATGTATATAGTATGTATAAGCTGGTTGTAACGGCTGTCGTAGTCGTTCTCCTCCTCAGACGAGGAGGAGCATGGATCGGACCAAGATGCGGATTGGTAAGTATTCATATTTTAATGGGAAAACAACAAACACTACAAAATACAACAACCAACAAACGTGACTAACCTGAAACAGTCCTGTGTGGCCAAAACACTGACACAGGAACAAACACCCACAAAACACAAGTGAAACCCAGGCTGCCTTAGTATGATTCTCAATCAGGGACAACGATTGACAGCTGTCTCTGATTGAGAATCATACCAGGCCGAACACAAAATCCCAACATAGAAAATCAAACCTAGACCAACCCACCCAACTCACGCCCTGACCAACTAAAACAAATACAAAAACAAAGGAAAACAGGTCAGGAACGTGACACTGGTAGTAGAAGAAGTAGCCTAAGTATTGTTTTACATTAGTTTACTCCAATTAAGGGAGAGGTGGTAGGGTTAGGAGAAAATAATAAAGAAGGACTATATACACTGAACATAAATATAAACACAACATGTAAAGTGCTGGTCCCATGTTTCATGAGTTGAAATAAAAGATCCCTTAAATGTTCCATACGCACAACATTTTATTTCTCTCCAATTTTGTTCAGAAATGTGTTTACATCCCTGTTAGTGAGCATTTTATCCTTTGTCAAGACAATCCATCCACCTGACAGGTGTGGCATATCAAGAAGCTGATCATTACACAGGTGCGCCTTGTGCTGGGGACAATAAAAGGCCACTCTAAAATGGACAGTTTTGTCACAAAACCCAATGCCAAAGATGTCTCAAGTTTTGAATGAGCGTGCAATGGGCATGCTGACTGCAGGCATTTCCACCGGAGCTGTTCTGTCTGTAATAAAGCCTATTTTGTGGGGAAACATGTATTCTGATTGGCTGGGTCTGGCTTCCCAGTGGGTGGGCCTATGCTCTCCAAGGCCCACCCATGGCTGAGACCCTGCCCAGTTATGTGAAATACATAGATTAGGGCCTAATTAATTTAGTTCAATTGACTGAATTCCTTGAACTGTAACTTAGAAAAATATTTGAAATCATTGCATGTTGCGTTTATATGTTTGTTCAGTATATTTTTTTGTAAATATGGGGGATTGGAAATGATGCAGACAATTACATTGATAGAACCCACAATCTATCTGCAATATTAAAGTTGATCTACCCCCCCCCCCAAATTAAATAATAAAATACAAAAACGAATCCTTAATTATTCAACCAAATTATATTTTGCAACATATAAATGTGTCATATTTAAAACATATTGCACATAGCAAATGTAGTCTAGTTAGCCACTACATGAGTTTCAGCACCATTGGCAGCATAGATGGCTGTAGCAGCAAATCACCATTTTAAAGTATGACTTGCTCTGTCAATGTAAAAAAATGAATACATCTAGGACAGAACCTTTCAAATGATTCTTTAGTTTGTAGCCATAGGTTTATCAAAGTATACTCATTTTGCTCTGTTAGCCTAGCTAGTGTAGTATAGCACTTATCACTGATAGCCCAGCTAGTGTAGTGTAGCACTTAGCAATGTTAGCCTAGCCAGTGTAATTACGTTTCCATGTAGCACTTAGCTGCAGAAACGTAGCTTTGTTTATATGCTAAACCCAATCTCATTTAGCTGCCTGTTTGTTGGATGTTTGCTTTGGAAATCTGAATCTGATTGGATTGAGATACTGAGGAAAGAGATTCTCCACACAGAGGAGAAGGGAGGATAGATCCTTAGATCCCGTGGTGTGTGGGGGAGTTAAAACAGCATTTTATAGCAGACTCAGCAGGCCCACTATCAGTAGTTGTAATGCTAGAGGAAGGAGGAAGAACAGGACTCAAACTGAGTGTGTCATTTTTACAGCACGTGCAGTAATAATTTACACTGCCCTTACTATGTCCATGATGAAATTACATTTTTCCCATAGTCTTGGAGTCCAATTGCATATTGCAATAATGTTTGAATAACTATGTCTGCTAGTGGTATTAAAGGCTAATATGAAGAAGAACCTCACATAGTAAGATAATATTTAATGAATTATAGTGAGTGGTTTAAAAAGAGAAAAGCTAGTTGCTTTAATTTCATGAGCAGCTTGCTGCAAATTATTTATAGCTTGTGTTTTATGATGTCTCTGAAATATGCTGAAATAGCCAAACGTATGATCCTCTAGGTTGTATTGTTATGCTGAAATAGCCACATTTTTGATCCTCTATGTCGTATTGTCTCCTTAATTCCACCGCAGCAAGGCATCATCACATCCCTGTTGAGACTATAATCTATAACATGACAAAAATAAAGATTTAAATCCACAACTGTAATACTATCCCCATTATTGTCAATCCCTGGGATTAAGTTTATTAGAACTATAAAGTAGTCTGTTTATGATTATCCCATTGGATCAGGCAGGCGGTCGGACGACCCACAAGATGTCAAAGAATAGAGAGTTCTTCAGTGCATCTGTTCCTTCCCACAATCCCCTCTGTCGGGACCATAGCAGATAAAGGAGTAAAGGATGACTGTGGAAAAAGCTGAACAGGCGGATGGGCTCTCATTGTCCACGTATCAACTGTATTAAAGTCGTCCAGTGTACTGGGGATTGAAAGCCTGGTACTGGCATAGCTAGCCTAGCAGTGAACTATACAGTATATAATAACAGTGTACTGGGGATTGAAAGCTTGGTACTTGCATAGCTAGCCTAGCAGTGAACTATACAGTATATAATAACAGTGTACTGGGGATTGTAAACCAGATACTGGCATAGCTAGTCTAGCAGTGAACTATACAGTATATAATAACAGTGTCCTGGAGATTGAAAACCAGATACTGGCATAGCTAGTCTAGCAGTGAACTATACAGTATTTAATAACAGTGTATTGGGAATTGAAAGCTTGGTACTTGCATAGCTAGCCTAGCAGTGTACTATACAGTATATAATAACAGTGTATTGGGGATTGAAAGCTTGGTACTTGCATACCTAGCCTAGCAGTGAACTATACAGTGTATAATAACAGTGTACTGGGGATTGAAAACCAGATACTGGCATAGCTAGTCTAGCAGTGAACTATACAATGTATAATAACAGTGTATTGGGGATTAGGACTGAGAAAATATACTGGCGTAGCTACTGTAGCAGTGCATAGATTCACACCAGAGTAAGTTTGTTGGCTACATACATACTGGCGGTATTGAATAGGGAGTGGAGAAGCTGTAAACAGGAAATGTATCATGGGGTAGTGATAGTATATTATTGTTGTATGGTATTGGCAGAACTAATGTTGCTATTTAAACTGAGGTTTTTCAGTTTCACATTGCTTTAGTGTATTCTACAGAACAATAATGTACCTTGGGACTACGTTTTCACAATATGTTAAGCCCTTCAATCTCTTGTTTCAGCCAGAGGAATGCCATGAAATCACCTCAACATTTTTCAATGAAACAAAATGCACAAAGGAAGAATAGACAACTGGGCAGTTACTGTATAGACCTCCTCCCTAATAGATAGTTACTGGATAGCCCTCCTCGCGAATAGAGGACTGGGGACCTATAAGGGAGGGTCTGGGTGGGCATTTCTCCACTGTGGAGGCTCTGGTGCGGGACGTAGACCCTGATGCGGGACGCTCCTCCTCTGGCTTGGCCCACTTAGGTGGCACCTCTTGAGCGGGGACCCTCGCCGCCGACCCCGGACTGGGGACCCTCGTAGCGGGCCCCGGACTGGGCGCCCTCGTAGCGGGCCACAGACTGGGCGCCCTCGTTGTGGACCCCGGACTGGGCGCCCTCTTTGTGGGCCCCGGACTGGGCACCCTTGTAGCGGGCCCAGGACTGGGAGCTCCGGGCTGAAGGGCGCCACTGGAGGCTCCGGACTGGAGGGCGTCGCTGGAGGGTCCGGACTGGAGGAAGACTCTGGAGGGAGGAGACGCAGAGACAGCCTGGTGCGTGGGGCTGCTACAGGGCACACTAGGCTGGGGAGACCTACAGGAGGCCTGGTGCGTAGAGGAGGCACCGGATGAACCGGGCTGTGGGGGAGCACTGGAGCCCTGGTGCGCAGCCTTGGCACCACTCCTCCAGGCTGAATGCCCACTTTAGCCCAACCCCTCCAGAGTGCAGGCACAGGTCAAACTGGGCTGTGGGGGAGCACTGGAGATCTGGTGCTCACCACTCGCACCTCTCCATTTCGATCAATGCCCACTTTAGCCCGGCGCGGGCGGAGCACAGGCATAGAACGCACTGAACCGTCCCAGCGCCCCGGAGACACAGTACGCAGAACCGCCGCAGGATACCCTAGGCCGAAACGGCGCACCGGAGACCAAGCGTGCTGAGCTGGCACAATCCGCCCTGGCTGGATGCCCACTCTCGCATGGCACTTGCGGGGGGCTGGCATATAGCGCTCCGGGCTATGAGCGCGCACTGGAGACACCGTGCGCTTTACCGCATAACACGGTGCCTGACCAGTACCACGCTGCCTCCGGTAAGCACGGGGAGTTGGCTCAGGTCTATCGCCTGACTCCGCCAATCCCCCCGTGTGCGCCCCCCACAAAACATTTCTGGGGCTGCCTCTCGTGCCTGCTGCGTTGCCTTGCCTCATATCACCGCCTCTCATCTTAAGCTGCCTCCAGTTCTTCTTTCGGGCGGCGATATTCCCCAGCCTGTCTCCAGGGTCCCTGTCCGTCCAATAAATCTCCCATGTCCAGAAGTCCTGAACCCTCTGCTCCTACATACCACGCTGCTTGGTTCGCTTGTGGTGGGTAGTTCTGTAACGATCGTCGTCGGAATGAGAAGGATCAGACCAAATCGCAACGTGGTAAGTATTCATGCTTTTTATTACAACTGAACACAAATAACAAAAATAACAAAGAGAATGAACGAAAATCGAAACAGTCCTGTCAGGTGCAGAAACACAAAACAGAAAATAACTACCCACGAAACACAGGTGGGAAAAAGCTACCTAAGTATGATTCTCAATCAGAGACAACGATAGACAGCTGCCTCTGATTGAGAACCACACCCGGCCAAAAACAAAGAAATACAAAACATAGAAACACACCCAAATCACACCCTGACCAAACCAAAATAGAGACATAAAAAGCTCTCTACGGTCAGGGCATGACAAATATATAGTTACTGCATAGACCTCCTCCCTAATAGATAATTACTGTATAGACCTCCTCCCTAATATATAGTTACTGTATAGACCTCCTCCCTAATAGATAGTTACTGTATAGACTTCCTCCCTAATATATAGTTACTGCATAGACCTCCTCCCTAATAGATGGTTACTGTATAGACCTCCTCCCTAATAGATAGTTACTGTATAGACCTCCGCCCTAATATATAACTAATGTGTAGACCTCCTCCCTAAGAGTGTATATACCTCCTCCCTAATATATAGTTACTGTATAGACCTCCTCCCTAATATATAATTAATGTGTAGACCTCCTCCCTAAGAGTGTATAGATCTCCTCCCTAATATATAGTTACTGTATAGACCTCCTCCCTAATAGATAATTACTGTATAGACCTCCTCCCTCCCTAATAGTGTATAGACCTCCTCCCTAATATATAGTTACTGTGTAGACTTCCTCCCAAATATATAGTTACTGTATTGACCTCCTCACTAATATATAATTACTGTATAGACCTCCTCCCTAATAGATAGTTACTGTATAGACCTCCTCCCTAATAGATAATTACTGTATAGACCTCCTCCCTAATAGATGATTACTGTACAGACCTCCTCCCTAATAGATACTTACTGTACAGACCTCCTCCCTAATAGATAATTACTGTATAGACCTCCTCCCTAATAGATAATTACTGTATAGACCTCCTCCCTAATAGATAGTTACTGTATAGACCTCCTCCCTAATAGATAATTACTGTATAGAACTCCTCCCTAATAGATAGTTACTGTATAGACCTCCTCCCTAATAGATAGTTACTGTATTGACCTCCTCCCTAATATATAGTTGCTGTATAGACTTCCTCCCTAATAGTGTATAGACCTCCTCCCTAATGGATAGTTACTGTACTAACCTCCTCCCAAATATATAGTTAATGTATAGACCTCCTCCCTAATAGATAGTTACTGTATTAACACCTTCCCAAAAAGATCAATCAGTCAATCAAATGTATTTACAAATCCCTTTTTACATCAGCAGATATCACAAAGTGCTTATACAGAAACCCATCCTAAAGCCCCAAACAGCATGCAATGCAGATGTAGAATCACGGTGGCTTGTAAAAACTCCATAGAAAGTTAGGATCCTAGTAAGAAACCTAGAGAGGAACCAAGCGCTGAGGTGTGGCCAGTCGTCTTCTGGCCGTGCACAGTAGATGACTTGTTACTTAGCCTTACTAGCTCAGATGTCATTGCACTGGTTTAATACCTAGCTAGCTAGCCACGCTAGCTCAGATTTCATTGCACTGGTTTAATACCTAGCTTGCTAGCCACGCTAGCTCAGATTTCATTGCACTGGTTTAATACCTAGCTTGCTAGCCATGCTAGCTCAGATTTCATTGCACTCGTCTAATACCTAGCTAGCTAGCCATGCTAGCTCAGCTTCAGATCAATAAAGTGCTAATGGTAGGCTACATAAAGCCCAGATTATGCTGGATCTGGATGCATTAAAGTGCCAGCAGAATCAGCTGGTGAGTGAGGAAATGGTGTGTTTGTCTCAAATGACAACCTATTTCCTTATATAGGGCACCACTTTTGACCAGAGCCCTATGGGGATGGGGTGGCATTTGGGATGTAACCCTGGAATCGTGCACCGTACATCGAGCTTCCAGCTGCAGGTTTTATCCATTTCCATCAAGAGTGGCTGGTCACTTGGCCCCCATCATTTTCTTCTCTCCCTCTCCTTTTCTCTGTATCATTCCATTACCCCTTCCCCTTTCTCTCCCCATCTCGCTTTCTCTCTACCCCCCTCTCTCCCCATCTCACTTTCTCTCCACTCCCCCATCTCTCCCCCATCCATATCCCTTTCTTTCTTTCTTTCTCACGACTAACTGTGGTCTGTGGAGAATAAGAGATGCAACTATAACCCTCCTCTGGTCTGTTGGGATACATTAGAGTGTGTGTGTGTGTGTGTGTGTGTGTGTGTGTGTGTGTGTGTGTGTGTGTGTGTGTGTGTGTGTGTGTGTGTGTGTGTGTGTGTGTGTGTGTGTGTGTGTGTGTGTGTGTGTGTGTGTGTGTGTGTGTGTGTGTGTGTGTGTGTGTGTGTGTGTGTGTGTGTGCGTGCGTGCGTGCGGAGATAAGACCAGACTGCACCGCTGAGGGATGGCCACACACTCTCATTACTGTTGATTTGGCCTAAATTGTAACAACAAATTGATACATTTTTCTGAATGAATATAATTTGTGGCATTGACCTTTGAGGCTGCTAAGTCACTTCTATTTTCCCCCTTAAGGCTTTTGTGGTTTCTTTCTGGTTTACTGCTTCTTTGTTTGTTTAGCAGTTGTCTAGAAAGGGAGTATCAGACTGTGATACCAGCTTGATGCAGCCAGAAGCAGCAATGCAATTAAGGTTGGCAAACGCTTTAGTAATTGAAAAAAAACAGACAAAACAAACAATGACAAAATAAAGAGCAAAGAAAGTCAACAGACCTAAGCAGGTGGACCAGGTATATATCAAATCCAAGTTTATTTGTCATGTGCGCCGAATACAACAGGTGTAGACCTTACAGTGAAATGCTTATTTACAGGCTCTAACAAATAGTGCAAAAAAGGTATTAGGTGAACAATAGGTAAGTAAAGAAATAAAACAACAGTAAAAAGACAGGCTATATACAGTACCGAGGCTATACAAGTAGCGAGGCTACATACAGACACCGGTTAGTCAGGCTGAATGAGGTAGTATGTACATGTAGATATGGTTAAAGTGACTATGCATATATGATGAACAGAGAGTAGCAGTAGCGTAAAAGAGGGGTTGGCGGGTGGTGTGGTCTACTCCTCAATGCCATCGGAGGAATCCCGGAACATGTTCCAGTCTGTGATAGCAAAAAAGTCCTGTAGTTTAGTATCTGCTTCATCTGATCACTTTTTTATAGACCGAGTCACTGGTGCTTCCTGCTTTAATTTTAGCTTGTAAGCAGGAACCAGGAGGATAGAGTTGTGGTCGGGTTTACCAAATAGAGGGCGAGGGAGAGCTTTGTACGCGTCTCTGTGTGTGGAGTACAGGTGATCTAGAATTGTTTTCCCTATGGTTGCACATTTAACATTAACAAGTCGGTTAGGACATCTACTTTGTGCATGACACAAGTACATTTTCCAACAATTGTTAACAGACAGATTTTTTCACTTATAATTCACTGTATCACAATTCGAGTGGGTCAGAAGTTTACATACACTAATTTGACTGTGCCTTTAAACAGCTCTGAAACTTTAGAAGCTTCTGACGTCATTTGAGTCAATTGGAGGTGTACCTGTGGATGTATTTCAAGGCCTACCTTCAACTTCAGTGCCTCATTGCTTGACATCATGGGAAAATCAAAATAAATCAGTCAAGATATTGTAGACCTCCACAAGCCTGGTTCATCCTTGGGAGCAATTTCCAAACGCCTGAAGGTACAACGCTCATCTATACAAACAATAGTATGCAAGTATAAACACCATGGGACCACGCAGCCTCATTCCGCTCAGGCAGGAGACGTGTTCTGTCTCCTAGAGATGAACGTACTTCGCTGCGAAAAGTGCAAATCAATCACAAAACAACAGCAAAGGACCTTGTGAAGCTGCTGGAAGAAACAGGTACAAAAGTATCTATATCCACAGTAAAATGGGTCCTATATTGACATAGCCTGAAAGGCCGCTCAGCAAGGAAGAAGCAACTGCTCTAAACCGCCATAAAAAAGCCAGACTACGGTTTGCAACTGCACATGGGGACAAAGATCGTACTTTTTGGAGAAATGTCCTCTGGTCTGATGAAACAGAAATAGAACTGTTTGGTCATAATGACCATCATTATGTTTGGAGGAAAAATGGGGAGGCTTGCAAGCCGAAGAACACCATCCCAACCGTGAAGCACGGGGGTGGCAGCATCATGTTGTGGGGGTGCTTTGCTGCAATAGGGACTGGTGCACTTCACAAAATAGCTGGCATCATGAGGATGGGAAATGATGTGGATATATTGAAGCAACATCTCAAGACAACAGTCAGGAAGTTAAAACTTGGTTGCAAATGTGTCTTCCAAATGGACACAATGACCCCAAGCAAATCAAATCAAATCAAATGTATTTATTTAGCCCTTCTTACATCAGCTGATATCTCAAAGTGCTGTACAGAAACCCAGTCTAAAACCCCAAACAGCCAGCAATGCAGGTGTAGAAGCACGGTGGCTAGGAAAAACTCCTTAGAAAGGCCAAGACCTAGGAAGAAACCTAGAGAGGAACCAGGCTATGAGGGGTGGCCAGTCCTCTTATGGCTGTGCCGGGTGGAGATTATAACAGAACATGGCCAAGATGTTCAAGTGTTCATAAATGACCAGCATGGTCAAATAACAATAATCACAGTAGTTGTCGAGGGTGCAGCAAGTCAGCACCTCAGGAGTAAATGTCAGTTGGCTTTTCATAGCCGATCATTGAGAGTATCTCTACCGCTCCTGCTGTCTCTAGAGAGTTGAAAACAGCAGGTCTGGAACAGGTAGCACGTCCGGTGAACAGGTCATGGTTCCATAGCTGCAGGCAGAACAGTTGAAACTGGAGCAGCAGGAGGGATCAGGAGACACTGTGGCCCCATCCGATGATACCCCCGGACAGGGGCCAAACAGGCATACTTCCAAAGTTGTGGAAAAATGGCTTAAGGACAAGAAAGTCAAGGTATTGGAGTGGCCATCACAAAGCCCCGACCTCAACCCTATAGAACATTTGTGTGCAGAACTGATAAAGCGTGTGCGAGCAAGGAGGCCTACAAACCTGATTCAGTTACACCAGCTCTGTCAGGAGGAATGGGCCAAAATTCACCCAACTTATTGTGGGAAGCTTGTGGAAGGCTACCCGAAACGTTTGATCCAAGTTAAACAACTTAAAGGCAATGCTACCAAATACTAATTGAGTGTATGTAAACTTCTTGTAAGTATCATAACAAAAAAGTCTGAAATCACAAATGCTCATATTCCAGCCATCTTTCTGAGCGATACAAAATTAATCTGTACAGTCCAGGTGAGACAAAACTAGGATCTGTAGGACCTGCCTTGTTGATAGTGCTGTTAAGAAGGCAGAGCAGCGCTTTATTATGGACAGACTTCTCCCGATCCTAGCTACTGTTGTATCAATTTTTTTTACCATGGCAGTTACAATCCAGGGTTACTCCAAGCAGTTTAGTCACCTCAAGCTCAATATCCATATTATTTATTACAAGATGTAGTTGAGGTTTAGGGTTTAGTGAACGATTTGTCCCAAATGATTTGTCCCAAATTCAGTGTACAGGCTACAGAAAAGCAATATTGTTGTTGATTAAATACAGATGTTCTATGCAAGGGAAGTGGCCATGTGATGTGAAGCAGTTGAAGAAGTGAAGAGGTAATGTTATGCTCCGGGAAGAGATCTGTACTGTATGCGTGTACTAGCTAGCGGTCTGACTATAATCACGGGCTCTACATGTCACTATGTCAAGCAGCACATGTAGAAGATGTTGTTTGCTCAGGACTGGGAGCTGGGTAGAGTGTATTGTTGTGTGGTATTAACAGTACAATGACAGTATCGCTGCTTCATCAAAGGGATTTGGGAGGTTTATTCCTCTGCCTGGATTATTAGACAGCCAGCTGCGTAGATTTGGAATGGGCAGTTTTGTGTGTGTGTGTGTGTTGAACATGTTGAGGGTTGGTGTAAATGGTATCTGTCATAACATCAACCCTAGTTTGAATGGTTGTTAGTTGAAAGGTACTGCACTAAAGGAACACCCATATGATAGTAGCCTGTGTAGATTTGGGAAGGGTAGTGTCATGTCGTGTGTGATGGGGGGTATTATGGTGATATCTGTCATGAACCCTAGTTTGACAAGAGGTTGTTAGATAAGAGGCACTTTGCTAAACACTACAGTTGAGTCTTCAGCTCTATTCAATTCCGTATCGCGGAGGTTCAGCGTTACAGCGTGACTGAAATGTAAAGGCAACATTCCCGCGTTAGCCGAGACTGCATTCACGGTAAACGCTGCATATGTCGGCTCAATCGGGAACTCCCTTTACATTTATATCAAGTAATCTGTAACGCTTCAGCGATCCAGACTGAATAGAGCCCTTCATTTGGTTATTCAGATAGTATAGTTAACATGGAATACAGTATAAAGGTCATGTTCAACAGTTTGGGTCAGAAAATGAAACTACTGGTATGAATTAAGAATTTTAAGTTCAATTTAAATTCAGTATGGAATTGACTGAAACCATGGTTTGAACGTACATAGTTTGGCAGTAAAGAAACATTATTTGAACGTACATAGTTTGACAGTAAAGAAACATTATTTGAACGTACATAGCTTGGCAGTAAAGAAACACGATTTGAACGTACATAGCTTGGCAGTAAATAAACATTATTTAAACGTACATAGCTTGGCAGTATAGAAACATGATTTGAACGTACAAAGCTTGGCAGTATAGAAACATAATTTGAACGTACATAGCTTGGCAGTATAGAAACATGATTTGAACTTACATAGCTTGGCAGTAAAGAATCATGATTTGAACGTACATAGCTTGGCAGTATAGAAACAAGATTTGAACGTACAAGCTTGGCAGTATAGAAACATGATTTGAACGTACATAGCTTGGCAGTATAGAAACATGATTTGAACGTACATAGCTTGGCAGTATTGAAACATGATTTGAACGTACATAGCTTGGCAGTATAGAAACATGATTTGAACGTACATAGCTTGGCAGTATAGAAACATGATTTGAACGTACATAGCTTGGCAGTATAGAAACATGATTTGAACGTACATAGCTTGGCAGTAAAGAAACATTATTTAAACGTACATAGCTTGGCAGTATAGAAACATAATTTGAATGTACATAGCTTGGCAGTATAGAAACATGATTTGAACGTACATAGCTTGGCAGTAAAGAAACATTATTTAAACGTACATAGCTTGGCAGTATAGAAACATGATTTGAACGTACATAGCTTGGCAGTATAGAAACATGATTTGAACGTACATAGCTTGGCAGTATAGAAACATGATTTGAACGTACATAGCTTGGCAGTAAAGAAACATAATTTAAAAGTACATAGCTTGGCAGTATAGAAACATAATTTGAACGTACATAGCTTGGCAGTATAGAAACATGATTTGAACGTACATAGCTTGGCAGTAAAGAAACATTATTTAAACGTACATAGCTTGGCAGTATAGAAACATGATTTGAACGTACATAGCTTGGCAGTATAGAAACATGATTTGAACGTACATAGCTTGGCAGCAGAGAAACATTATTTAAACGTACATAGCTTGGCAGTATTGAAACATGATTTGAACGTACATAGCTTGGCAGTAAAGAAACATGATTTGAACGTACATAGCTTGGCAGTATTGAAACATGATTTGAACGTACATAGCTTGGCAGTATAGAAACATGATTTGAACGTACATAGCTTGGCAGTATTGAAACATGATTTGAACGTACATAGCTTGGCAGTATAGAAACATGATTTGAACGTACATAACTTGGCAGTATTGTGACGACCCTCCCACTCTGTCTGCCGAAATCTTTCTCTTTGCTCTTGTTTTCCTTAATAGGATGTCGGTGGGCGGAGCCGGGAGGGTCGGCAGTGAAATGGGACACACCTGGCCTCGGTGTGTCCCGGGATAAATGCACCTCTTCCCCATTCATTGGGGAGACTCTCTCCATGCAGACACAGACAGATTGTGGTTGTGGCTTTTTTGTGGCTATTTGGTTTGTTTGCGTGGGCACCTTTCAACACCCCTCATTATCACATGTGTACACGCAACCACTCACTTACACTACTGACTACTGACTACACACACACCATTGTTAATTGTATTTACTTTACTTCAGTTAATAAATATATTTTGTTATTCTTTATCTCCACGTTGTCTCCCTTTTTGTTACGGGCTTCGAGCCGGTTCGTGACAGTATAGAAACATGATTTGAACGTACATAGCTTGGCAGTATAGAAACATGATTTGAACTTACATAGCTTGGCAGTATAGAAACATGATTTGAACGTACATAGCTTGGCAGTATTGAAACATGATTTGAACTTACATAGCTTGGCAGTATTGAAACATGATTTGAACGTACATAGCTTGGCAGTATAGAAGCATGATTTGAACTTACATAGCTTGGCAGTATAGAAACATGATTTGAACGTACATAGCTTGGCAGTATAGAAACATGATTTGAACGTACATAGCTTGGCAGTATTGAAACATGATTTGAACGTACATAGCTTGGCAGTATAGAAACATGATTTGAACGTACATAGCTTGGCAGTATAGAAACATGATTTGAACGTACATAGCTTGGCAGTATTGAAACATGATTTGAACGTACATAGCTTGGCAGTATAGAAACATAATTTGAATTTACATAGCTTGGCAGTATTGAAACATAATTTAAACGTACATAGCTTGGCAGTATTGAAACATAATTTGAACTACTGTTAGCTTTAGTCATTGTCTGGATTATCTGTCTTGGTTTGTACTTATTGGCTGTTCCTAGACATTGTCCTAGGTTGCCATAGAGATTCCTTGACCCTACTTTTCTATTTCTTTAGATGTGTAGATTTTTAAGAGTGCATTGAACTACAGGGCTGGATAAATTCATTTTTATCAAAGTTAAATTACAGTAAAGCAGATTCCATTGGATGTGATTCTTATTTCAAAAAGTAAAGTGTGTTTTAAAATGACTAAAATAAGAGGAAGGGAAACACTGGAAACATAATAATTAAACTGTGATAAAATCATTGGACAGATTGTGGATCGAAAACCATTTCATTAGAATGACACGTTCATCACAAAGATATCTGTTATCCTTGTCAAAATATAGTCACATTCTAACAATCCAAAGAACCCTCTCTCACCCCGGTGAATGTTATAGGAATACCTAGGATAGGATAAAGTAATCCTTCTAACCCCCCCCCCCCCTTAGAGTTAGATGCACTATTGTAAAGTGGTTGTTCCACTGGACATCATAAGGTGAATGCACCAACTTGTAAGTCGCTCTGGATAAGAGCGTCTGCTAAATGACTTAAATGTAATGTAAATGTAAATGTTATAGAGGTATATCAGCAAACAGACCCTGCTTTTTACTTTTCTCCTCTCATCGCTACTGTTGTCACATCACCATGCCAGTTCAATGCCTGTTGCCACCCCAGAATGCATTTTGAAGAGGCAGCGTGCTTCTCATCATCAAGCTATCCTTTTGTGAACAAAGTGCCCAATATTTCCTTACATGCCCATTCTAACAACTCAGACAGAGCTGCATATATAGCCTACACTCACTGTACGTCCACCGAGCACAGCACACTTGAACAAATGACAGACAAACATTTCCAACATTTCCTCTTTATCTGTGATTCTCTTCGTTATTACATCACTTGCGTCCTATTTTGTTCACAAAATGCTGCTGCTCTCACACTTTGGTTGGTTGGTTGTGGTGCATGGTGTCTGACTTGGAAGGGGAGCTGATGTGCTGGTAAGTTTCTTGGTCAATAAATCACTTGAATCGGGGCCTGAAACCATTGAGGAGAGGTAGGATACTTGTTTCATCTGATGGGCGATAGGAGCTAGGCTGTGTGGCCTTACATCCAACTTGTAGGTATACCTACATGACGACACCGTACTTAGGACGAAGAAAGGGCTCATTCTATAATAATCACTTATACTGTAAAATATCTTATATCTTATATTACTTATATCTTATATTACGTATTTATATCATATACAGTGGGGAGAACAAGTATTTGATACACTGCCGATTTTGCAGGTTTTCCTACTTACAAAGCATGTAGAGGTCTGTAATTTTTATCATAGGTACACTTCAACTGTGAGAGACGGAATCTAAAACAAAAATCCAGAAAATCACATTGTATGATTTTTAAGTAATTCATTTGCATTTTATTGCATGACATAAGTATTTGATCACCTACCAACCAGTAAGAATTCCGGCTCTCACAGACCTGTTAGTTTTTCTTTAAGAAGCCCTCCTGTTCTCCACTCATTACCTGTATTAACTGCACCTGTTTGAACTCGTTACCTGTATAAAAGACACCTGTCCACACACTCAATCAAACAGACTCCAACCTCTCCACAATGGCCAAGACCAGAGAGCTGTGTAAGGACATCAGGGATAAAATTGTAGACCTGCACAAGGCTGGGATGGGCTACAGGACAATAGGCAAGCAGCTTGGTGAGAAGGCAACAACTGTTGGGGCAATTATTAGAAAATAGAAGAAAATAGAAGAAGTTCAAGATGATGGTCAATCACCCTCGGTCTGGGGCTCCATGCAAGATCTCACCTCGTGGGGCATCAATGATCATGAGGAAGGTGAGGGATCAGCCCAGAACTACACGGCAGGACCTGGTCAATGACCTGAAGAGAGCTGGGACCACAGTCTCAAAGAAAACCATTAGTAACACACTACGCCGTCATGGATTAAAATCCTGCAGCGCACACAAGGTGCCCCTGCTCAAGCAGGCGCATGTCCAGGCCCGTCTGAAGTTTGCCAATGACCATCTGGATGATCCAGAGGAGGAATGGGAGAAGGTCATGTGGTCTGATGATTCAAAAATAGAGCTTTTTGGTCTAAACTCCACTCGCCGTGTTTGGAGGAAGAAGAAGGATGAGTACAACCCCAAGAACACCATCCCAACCGTGAAGCATGGAGGTGGAAACATCATTCTTTGGGGATGCTTTTCTGCAAAGGGGACAGGACGACTGCACCGTATTGAGGGGAGGATGGATGGGGCCATGTATTGCGAGATCTTAGCCAACAACCTCCTTCCCTCAGTAAGAGCATTGATGATGGGTCGTGGCTGGGTCTTCCAGCATGACAACAACCCGAAACACACAGCCAGGGCAACTAAGGAGTGGCTCCGTAAGAAGGATCTCAAGGTCCTGGAGTGGCCTAGCCAGTCTCCAGACCTGAACCCAATAGAAAATCTTTGGAGGGAGCTGAAAGTCCGTATTGCCCAGCGACAGCCCCGAAACCTGAAGGATCTGGAGAAGGTCTGTATGGAGGAGTGGGCCAAAATCCCTGCTGCAGTGTGTGCAAACCTGGTCAAGAACTACAGGAAACGTATGATCTCTGTAATTGCAAACAAAGGATTCTGTACCAAATATTAAGTTCTGCTTTTCTGATGTATCAAATACTTATGTCATGCAATAAAATGCGAATTAATTACTTAAAAATCATACAATGTGATTTTCGGGATTTTTGTTTTAGATTCCGTCTCTCACAGTTGAAGTGTACCTATGATAAAAATTACAGACCTCTACATGCTTTGTAAGTAGGAAAACCTGCAAAATCGGCAGTGTATCAAATACTTGTTCTCCCCACTGTATATTGTATTACTTATATATATAATATTACTTATCTTATATGACTTTTATCTTATATAACTTATATACTATATCCTATTTTACTTATATCTAATATTATATTTTATATTACTTATATCTTATATATTATATTGCTTATATCTTAAATCTTATACTACTTATAAAAACTCAGCAAAAACAGAAACTTTTTTTCAAACTGTTTTTCCGGACCCTGTCTTTCAAAGATAATTCGTAAAAATCCAAATAACTTCACAGATCTTCATTGTAAAGGGTTTAAACACTGTTTCCCATGCTTGTTCAATAAACCATGAACAATTAATGAACATGCACCTGTGGAACGGTCGTTAAGACACTAACAGCTTACAGACGGTAGGCAATTAAGGTCACAGTTATGAAAACTTAGGACACAAAAGAGGCCTTTCTTCTGACTCTGAAAAACACCAAAAGAAAAATGCCCAGGGACCCTGCTCATCTGCGTGAACGTGCCTTAGGCATGCTGCAAGGAGGCATGAGGACTGCAGATGTGGCCAGGGCAATACATTGCAATGTCCATACTGTGAGACGCCTAAGACAACGCTACAGGGAGACAAGACCGACAGCTGACCGTCCTCGCAGTGGCAGACCATGTCTAACAACACCTGCACAGGATCGGTACATCCGAACATCACACCTGCGGGACAGGTGCAGGATGGAAACAACAACTGCCCGAGTTACACCAGGAACGCACAACCCCTCCATCAGTGCTCAGACTGTCTGCAATAGGCTAAGAGAGGCTGGACTGAAGGCTTGTAGGCCTGTTGTAAGGCAGGTCCTCACCAGACATCACCGGCAACAACGTCGCCTATGGGCACAAACCCACCGTCGCTGGACCAGACAGGACTGGCAAAAAGTGCTCTTCACTGACGAGTCGCGATTTTGTCTCACCAGGGGTGATGGTCGGATTTGCGTTTATCGTAGAAGGAATGAGCGTTACACTGAGGCCTGTACTCTGGAGCAGGATCAATTTGGATGTGGAGCATCCGTCATGATCTGGGGCGCTGTGTCACAGCATCATCGGGCTGAGCTTGTTGTCTTTGCAGGCAATCTCAACACTGTGTGTTACAGGGAAGACATCCTCCTCCCTCATGTGGTACCCTTCCTGCAGTCTCATCCTGACATGACCCACCAGCATGACAATGCCACCAGTCATACTGCTCGTTCTGTGCATGATTTCCTGCAGGAATGTCAGTGTTCTGACATGGTCAGCGAAGAGCCCGGATCTCAATCCCATTGAGCACGTCTGGGACCTGTTGGATCGGAGGGTGAGGGCTAGGGCCATTCCCCCCAGAAATGTCTGGGAACTTGCAGGTTCCGTGGTGGAAGAGTGGGGTAACATCTCACAGCAGAACTGGCAAATCTGGTGCAGTCCATGAGGAGGAGATGCACTACAGTACTTAACCTTTCACGAGCCTCTACCCCGGGTCCGGGATCACCCCCCACCCCCCCCACACACTGATTAGCATAGCTAGCATAGCTTCACAAGTAGATAGTAGCATCTAAATATCATTAAATCACAAGTCCAAGACACCAGATGAAAGATACAGATCTTGTGAATAAACCCATCATTTCTGTTTTTTTAAATGTTTTACAGGGAAGACACAATATGTAAATCTATTAGCTAACCACGTTAGCAAAAGACACCACTTTTTTTACTCCACCAGTTTTTTACTCCATCAGTAGCTATCACAAATTCGGCCAAATAAAGATATAAATAGCCACTAACCAATAAAAAACCTCATCAGATGACAGTCTGATAACATATTTATGGTATAGGATAGGTTTTGTTAGAAAAAAGTGCATATTTCAGGTAGAAATCACAGTTTACAATTGCACCGACCATCACAACTCGACTAGAATTACTAAAAAGAGCAACGTGTATGACCAATTTACTCATCATAAAACATTTCATAAAAATAGACAAAGCATAGCAATGGAAAGACCCAGATCTTGTGATTTCAGACAATATTTCAGATTTTCTAAGCGTTTTACAGCGAAAACACAATAAATCGATAAGTTAGCATACCACATGTGCAAACGTTACCAGAGCATCGATTCAAGCCAAAGAGAGCTATAACGTAATCATCGCCAAAATATATTAATTTTTTCACTAACCTTCTCAGAATTCTTCCGATGACACTCCTGTAACATCATTTTACAACATACATATAGAGTTTGTTCGAAAATGTGCATATTTAGCCATACAAAACCGTGGTTATACAATGAAAATACTAGCAAATCAAGCCTCAAAATGTCAGACGTCATCTTTCAGAGTGATCTAGTTTAATCGAAAGCTAATCATATACTTGACTAACAAATACAGGGTTGACAGGAATCGAAAGACAAATTAGTTCTTAATGCAACCGCTGATTTACATTTCTAAAATTATCCTTACTGTGCAATACAGGGTTCGCCAAGTGAAGCGATAACAAACAAAATGGCGGATTATGCGTTTAAAATATTTCGACAGAACAACGATTTATCATATTAAATATTTCTTACTATGAGGTGATTTTCCATCAGATTCTTGGGCAATGTATCCTTTCTTGGGTCTAATCTTCTTTTGGTCGATAGATGTCCTCTGTCCTTCGAAATGTCCACTAACATCGACCGAGACCCCGAAACGTGCCCAAAGCTTCAAAGTGCACGACAAAGAAATTCCTCAAAATCGCACTAAACGGATATAAATTGCTATAAAACGGTTCAAATTAACTACATTATGATGTTTTTAACAACTATAACGAGTAAAAACATGACCGGAGAAATATCACTGGCTAAACAACCATTTGGAAGGAGGCAAGTCCGATGTCCATCTTGCGTAAGACGCGCGAAGGGAAAGGACGGTACTTCCACGTTTTCTTGTTTTATAGTGGCTCTGATTGTGCAATCGACTCCATTCAAAGCGTGATGACGTACTGACACCCAGAGGAAGACGTAGGCAGTGTCGGTTTCTCCATAGCATTTACAGGCACCTTAAAACCGACCCCAGATCAGGGGTCAAAATTTCTGAAATCTGACTCCCTGTCAGGAAAAGTGCTGTAGAAGTAGTTCTGTACCACTCAGAGACAGAATTCCAACGGCTATAGAAACTAGAAAGTGTTTTCTATCCAATAATAACAATAATATGCATATTGTACGATCAAGAATTGAGCACGAGGCAGTTTAATTTGGAGACCAAAAAATGCTAATGCGGAACAGCACCCCCTATAGTTGCAAGAAGTTAATGCAGCTGGTGGCCACACCAGATACTGACTGTTACTTTGACCCCCTTTGTTCAGGGACAAGGGACATTATTTAATTTTGGTTAGTCACATGTCTGTGGAACTTGTTCAGTTCATGTCTCAGTTGTTGAATCTTGTTATGTTCATACAAATATTTACACATGTTAAGTTTGCTGAAAATAAATGCAGTTGACAGTGAGAGGACATTTATTTTTTTGCTGAGTTTATTGTATGACTTATATCTTAAATCTTATATTACTCACATTACAAAATGTCTTATATCTTAAATTACCTATATGTTATATTACTTTGTGCTCCCGAGTGGAACAGTGGTCTAAGGCACTGCAGCTCAGTGCAAGAGGTGTCATTGCGGTCCCTGGTTCAAATCCAGTCTGCATCACATCCGGCTGTGATTGGGAGTACTATAGGGTGGTGCACAATTGGCCCAGCGTTGCCTAGTTAAATAAAACAATTATATTACTATATCTTATATATTATTATTAGATTTAATATTTTATGTTACTTATATCTGGTATTTATTATATCTTATTTTACTTATATGTTAAATCATATATTACTTATATTTTATATCTTATATTACTTATATCTTATATTACTTATATGTTAAATCTTATATTACTTATTACTTATATGTTAAATCATATATTACTTATATTTTATATCTTATATTACTTATATCGTATATTACTTATATGTTATATTACTTATATGTTAAATCATATATTACTTACATTTTATATCTTAAATTGCTTATATCTTATATTACTTATATGTTAAATCTTAAATTACTTATATTTTATATCTGATATTACTAATAACTTATATTACTTATGTTAAGTATTATATTAATTATATCTTATATTACATATTTTTTACATCTTATATTACTTAAATCTTATATCTTATATTACTTATATCTTATATTACCTTCATGTTGAATCTTATATTACTTATATCTTATATTACTTATATCTTATTGTTACATATATGTTAAATCTTATATTACTTATATCTTATATTACTTATATTTTGTATCTTAGATGTATATTTTTGGGATAAAAACATAAAACCATATCTTATATTACTTATATCTTACATCACTTATATACTTCTAAAGCTGTAGAATCAGAGTGCATGCCATTATTGATTTAATCTTAAAACTTTTCCTTCTAATAACAAATGACTCCTTCAAATTCATGTCTGGTTAACCTTTCTAGGACACACGTTCCGAACCCCCCCCCCCCCCCCAACATTCCGCTGAAAAGGCATCGTGCGAAATTCAAAAATATTTTAGAAATATGTAACTTTCACACATTAACAAGTCCAATACAGCAAATGAAAGATAAACATCTTGTTAATCTACCCATCGCGTCCGATTTTTAAAATGTTTTACAGCGAAAACACAACATATATTTATGTTAGATCACCACCAAATCCAAAAAACACACAGCCATTTTTCCCAGCCAAAGATAGTCAAACAAAAACAGAAATAGAGATAAAATGAATCACTAACCTTTGATAATCTTTATCAGATGACACTCATAGGACATCATGTTACACAATACATTTATGTTTTGTTCGATAATGTGCATATTTATATCCACAAATCTCGGTTTACATTGGCACCATGTTCAGAAATGCCTCCAAAATATCCGGAGTAATTACAGAGAGCCACGTCAAATAACAGAAATACTCATCATAAACTTTGATGAAAGAAACATGTTTTACATATAATTAAAGATACACTTGTTCTTAATGCAACCGCTGTGTCAGATTTAAAAAAAAAAACTTTAGTAAAAAGCACACCATGCAATAATCTGAGACGGCACTCAGATTTAACAAAATTTCTCCGCCATGTTGGAGTCAACAGAAATACGAAATTATATCATAAATATTCCCTTACCTTTGATTATCTTCATCAGAATGCAATGCCAGGAATCCTATTTCCACAATAAATTTTTTTTTTTGTTCGATAATGTCCATTACTTATGTCCAATTAGCAACTTTAGCTAGCATGTGTAGTACACGTGTCCAAACGCTGGCGCAGATGCAGGCAAACGTCGGACGAAAACTTCAAAAAGTTATATTACAAGTCGAATAAACTGGTCAAACTTAGTAGAGAATCAATCTTCAGGATGTTGTTATCATATATATCCAATAACGTTCCAACCGGAGCATTGCCATTTCATGACTAGCGCACGTGACCAGGAACTAGCATTCTGCCAGACCACTGACTCAAATAGCTCCCATCCGGGCCCACATCACACTAGAGGCTTCATTCTGCGTTCTACAGACTGTTGACATCTAGTGGAAGGCGTAGGAAGTGCAAACAGATCCATATATTACAGGGAATTGAATAGGCGATGACTTTCACATCGACCTTTCTCAGAATTCTTACTTCCTGTTTGGAATTTTGCCTCCATATGAGTTCTGTTATACTCACAGACATAATTCAAACAGTTTTAGAAACTTCAGAGTGTTTTCTATCCACTAGTAATAATAATATGCATATATTATTATATGGGACAGAGTAGGAGGCAGTTCACTATGGGCACCTATCATCCAAAAGTGAAAATGCTGCACCCTATCCAAAATTAAAACATATTACAGATGTAATGTAAAAGGCCTTAAATGTAAAGTAAATGGACTTAAATGTAATGTAAATGGACTTAAATGTATTGTAAATGGCCACCACCGGTGTTAAAACCAATAGTATTCACCTTTTGTAAAAGTTGTATGTATCGATATTTCTACAAAGTCAACCTTCTGAATTTATTTTTTATACATCAGTTCTCTCTAACAGGCATTAGTTATCTTCTTGAGAATACAGGGGGTGCTATTTTCCCATTAGCATAATTTGCTCTACAGATTAAACTGCCTCTTATTCAATTATTGCTCTTACTATATGCATATAAATAATACCATTGGAAAGAAAACAATCTCTAGTTTCTAAAACCGTTTCAATTTTGTCTCTGAGTGATACAGAAGTCATTTGACAGCACTTTCCATGACCAAGAAGAAAAAAGCAAGATGTGTATGCCAGCTTCAACGCTCTGCCTATATATGGTCGTGCCCCCTATGACCCGAAACACACCTCATTGGCCTTCCTCTGGGTGTCAAGAGGACGTCAGAGGAAAAATATCTTGTTTATCTGGGACTGACGTGAAATGAGAGCTAATTCTTTGGCGTGACCGACAACTTCCGGTTGTCTAAATCGTGCGACTTGTAGCTGCGATTGTCTTCTGTTGTGCGGCCATTATGGATGAAAACTATCTCCGTCTCGAAGTTTGTTTGATACATGTGACCAGATCATCGTAATGTATGTTTTTTCAATATAGTTTAATCAGATTATTTGAATTTTTTCGGGAGTTTTGTGGTGTTCCGTTGTCTGATTTTATTTACGTTTGAGAGATCCGTGCCACTCGACCAGTACCTGTGCTAAATGGAGTGGGAAAGGAACAATTCTGAACGGAACCAACGACTCATCTTGACAAAGGACACTTTGATCAACATTCTGATGAAAGATCAGCCATAGTAAGACCCAATTTACGATGTTATATCATATCTGTTGTGCATGTGAACTGGCCGTGGGCGCCTAGCCGAATCTGCCTGGTATAGCTATGCTAATTTAGCGCTACATTTTGTTTTCGTTATAAAACATTTAATAAATCTGAAATATTGTTTGGATTCACCAGATGTTGGGCTTTCAATATCTGTACGCTGTGTATTTTTCTGAAATGTTTTAAGATGAGTAATTCGTTATATGACGTTGGTCTCTGTAATTGTTCTGGCTGGGTCAGCACTATTTCAGATTGCAGCTGCAATGTAGAACTGTGATTTATACCTGAAAAATGCACATTTTTCAAAAAAAAAACTATGCTATACCATAAATATGTTATCAGACTGTCATCTTATGAAGTTGTTTCTTGGTTAGTGGCTATATATATTTTTATTTAGTCGAATTAGTGATAGCTACTGACGCAGGAAAAAGCTGTTGGGAGTAAAAAAATCGTGTCCTTTGCTAACGTGGTTAGCTAATAGATTTACATATTGTGTCTTCCCTGTAAAACATTTAAAAAATCTGAAATGGTGGCTTTATTCACAAGACCTGTATCTTTCATCTGGTGTCTTGGACTTGTGATTTAATGATATTTAGATGCTACAAGTTACTTGTGACGCTATGCTAGCTATGCTACTCAGTGGGGGGGGGGGGGGGGGGGGGGGTGCTACCGGATCAGGGTTGGTGACTCGTGAGAAGTTATCTCTAACAGGCCGTAGTTGTCTCTAACAGGCATTAGTTGTCTCTAACAGGCATTAGTTATATCTAACAGGCATTAGTTATCTCTAACAGGCATTAGTTATCTCTAACAGGCCGTAGTTGTCTCTAACAGGCATTAGTTGTCTCTAACAGGCATTAGTTATATCTAACAGGCATTAGTTATCTCTAACAGGCATTAGTTATCTCTAACAGGCATTAGTTATCTCTAACAGGCCGTAGTTGTCTCTAACAGGCCGTAGTTGTCTCTAACAGGCCGTAGTTGTCTCTAACAGGCATTAGTTGTCTCTAACAGGCATTAGTTATCTCTAACAGGCATTAGTTGTCTCTAACAGGCATTAGTTGTCTCTAACAGGCATTAGTTGTCTCTAACAGGCATTAGTTGTCTCTAACAGGCATTAGTTATCTCTAACAGGCATTAGTTATCTCTAACAGGCATTAGTTATCTCTAACAGGCATTAGTTATCTCTAACAGGCATTAGTTATCTCTAACAGACCGTAGTTGTCTCTAAAAGGAATTAGTTATCTCTAACAGGCATTAATTATCTCTAACAGGCATTAGTTATCTCTAAAAGGCATTAGTTATCTCTAACAGGCATTAGTTATCTCTAACAGGCATTAGTTATCTCTAACAGGCATTAGTTGTCTCTAACAGGCGTTAGTTATCTCTAACAGGCATTAGTTGTCTCTAACAGGCATTAGTTATCTCTAACAGGCCGTAGTTGTCTCTAACAGGCCGTAGTTGTCTCTAACAGGCATTAGTTGTCTCTAACAGGCATTAGTTGTCTCTAACAGGCATTAGTTATCTCTAACAGGCATTAGTTATCTCTAACAGGCCGTAGTTGTCTCTAACAGGCATTAGTTGTCTCTAACAGACATTAGTTGTCTCTAACAGGCATTAGTTGTCTCTAACAGGCATTAGTTGTCTCTAACAGGCATTAGTTGTCTCTAACAGGCATTAGTTATCTCTAACAGGCATTAGTTGTCTCTAACAGGCATTAGTTGTCTCTAACAGGCATTAGTTATCTCTAACAGGCATTAGTTGTCTCTAACAGGCATTAGTTATCTCTAACAGGCATTAGTTATCTCTAACAGGCCGTAGTTGTCTCTAACAGGCATTAGTTGTCTCTAACAGGCATTAGTTGTCTCTAACAGGCATTAGTTGTCTCTAACAGGCATTAGTTGTCTCTAACAGGCCGTAGTTGTCTCTAACAGGCATTAGTTATCTCTAACAGGCCGTAGTTGTCTCTAACAGGCATTAGTTGTCTCTAACAGGCATTAGTTATCTCTAACAGGCATTAGTTGTCTCTAACAGGCATTAGTTATCTCTAACAGGCCGTAGTTGTCTCTAACAGGCATTAGTTGTCTCTAACAGGCATTAGTTGTCTCTAACAGGCATTAGTTATCTCTAACAGGCCGTAGTTGTCTCTAACAGGCCGTAGTTGTCTCTAACAGGCATTAGTTGTCTCTAACAGGCATTAGTTATCTCTAACAGGCATTAGTTATCTCTAACAGGCCGTAGTTGTCTCTAACAGGCCGTAGTTGTCTCTAACAGGCATTAGTTGTCTCTAACAGACATTAGTTGTCTCTAACAGGCATTAGTTATCTCTAACAGGCATTAGTTGTCTCTAACAGGCATTAGTTGTCTCTAACAGGCATTAGTTATCTCTAACAGGCCGTAGTTGTCTCTAACAGGCATTAGTTATCTCTAACAGGCCGTAGTTGTCTCTAACAGGCCGTAGTTATCTCTAACAGGCATTAGTTATCTCTAACAGGCCGTAGTTGTCTCTAACAGGCCGTAGTTGTCTCTAACAGGCCGTAGTTGTCTCTAACAGGCATTAGTTATCTCTAACAGGCATTAGTTGTCTCTAACAGGCTGTAGTTGTCTCTAACAGGCCGTAGTTGTCTCTAACAGGCATTAGTTATCTCTAACAGGCATTAGTTGTCTCTAACAGGCATTAGTTATCTCTAACAGGCATTAGTTATCTCTAACAGGCATTAGTTGTCTCCAACAGGCTGTAGTTGTCTCTAACAGGCCGTAGTTGTCTCTAAAAGGCATTAGTTATCTCTAAAAGGCATTAGTTGTCTCTAACAGGCATTAGTTATCTCTAACAGGCATTAGTTGTCTCTAACAGGCATTAGTTATCTCTAACAGGCCGTAGTTGTCTCTAAAAGGCATTAGTTATCTCTAACGGGCATTCGTTATCTCTAACAGGCAGTAGTTATCTCTTACAGGCAGTAGTTTCCCTTATTTACTCATTTAAACTTCTAACACTTACATGCCATGTTGATGAGAAATGTTGACTGACATGTTGTTCTGTTTTAGGTGGCTCATGTGATTCTACATCCTCTCTGTTCAATATTTATTGCATGTTTTATTCTAACACATACTTTATCCAAATGTAATGCTTTATTGTAACACATATTTTCTGAAATATAATGTTCCTCACTAGAGGCAAGGCCATGACAGTTTGGGCACCTATTTTGCCATCATTTTGGCAAGACGTGACAACTTTTTCGGTCTTGGTACTGTTTTTAGACCACACATGAATGGGTATGTTCCTTATTCCTTATCACGATGTCACAAATCTCAATTTCACTGCGAGGTGATTCTCCTTTCAAGAACCTAATCTCTGCTCACTACTGATTATTTATGAGTTATTAGAACATGAGGTCACTTAAATTATGTTAAAGTCCAGACCTGATGCCACTCAACCCTCTCTCTGCCACTTTATGAAAGTCCAGACACACACTCCCTCTCTTTCAGCAGTCCCCACCATAAACAGTTACTGCACATCTGGCAAAAATGTATTATTGCATTTGCCAATTTTCAGTTTATGCCTTTAAAATAAATAAAGACTGATATTCCAAAATATATATATAGCATTCTCTGCTGACGAACACCGCACCATATCTCCCCATTTCACTGTCACTGAATACTGCATGTCTCCTATTCAAAACCCCGTCACACCTTATTTCTTATCCTTTTGTAGCTTACGCCAATACATTTGCTAACTCATGTTGTTTCCTCCCACTTGAATTTAATCCTGTAACCAATAATTTGTTATAGTAGACAGGCTAGTAAATGGGATTGAAAGAGTACATGCACATTTGGCACCGTGCTAACAAACTAACAACAGACACGCTAACAACATGCTAGCAGACAAACTTACAACAAGCTACTGTAGCAGACTAGCTAACAACAGCTAGCAGACAAGCTAACAACAAGCTAGCAGACACACTAACAACAAGCAAGCAGACAAGCTAACAGCAAGCTAGCAGACAAGCTAACAACAAAGCAAACATAAAGCCATCCAGAGGGGGCATAGTAATCCACTCAAGGTTTAAACAAGCTAATAGTTTTTACAAATATAGCTGTGTCTTGTATCCCAGGTAGGCATATGATCAAAGACTTTTGATGTCATATATCACAAAACAGGATCCAGAAATGAAGACAGACACACTTTTATAGCCTATAAGTAGATTACAAAGAGTAGTAAATCATATAGTTGAACAGATATTGAACAAACAAAAGTCCTCTGCAGCATTGAAACCCCGCCAGTTAGTAGGGCTTCTGAATCACCGAGACCTCCCCTCTGCAGGGGTTGTCGATGAAGTACAAAGTAGGACACTTTGCATGTGATGTGTGTTGCCTTGCATGATTACGACATGCAACGGCCCTGTACCAGTCTGCATGCTGCTTAACGAATGTCTTCCTTTTCCTCTTTCTCCTTCCGCCCAATCGTCCGTCTGCTTGCAGAAGACAACCGTGTTGAAGGTGGGTATTCAATTTTCTCTTTTCTTTGTCATGGTTTTTATCATCTTTCCTCTGTGATTTATTCACTGAAACCATGCTGTGGTTCTCATGGCTTAAATCACTCCTAACATACTGTATGTCATGGGGAAGTGGTTTTAAAATGTGCTACTGAAATGGTGTTAAAATGTGCTACTGAAATGGTAAGTCGGCTCCATATGTTTTTCTCATTTGCGGTTCTGGGTAGATGTTGTTGCAAAATGTGATCGGTCATTGGTTCAGGGGAAACGCCTGGTTTGGGATAATGAAATGATGCTTTGGAAAAGTTAGCTGTTCTTAACTACACTCTTTATCATGAGCCTGATGACAAAATGTGGAACATTCACATATGTTGATGTAGTAGTTACTATTCTTGAAATCTCCCATAGATGTTAATGTTAATGAATATCAGTGAAAGTTTTGGCAAAAGTTGAGCTAAGTACAGTGCCTTTCGGAAAGTATTCAGACACCTTGACTTTTCCCCAAGACTTCAGACTTATTCTAAAATGGATTAAATAAAAACAAATCCTGAGCAATCTACACACAATACTCCATAATGAGAAAGTGAAAACAGGTTTTTAGAAATTTTACCAAATATATAAAACTTTGGAAACTGAAATAACTTGTTTAAATAAGTAGTCAGACCCATTGATATGAGATTCAAAATTGAGCTCAGGTTCATCCTGTTTCCATTGATCATCCTAGAGATGATTCTACTTGATTGGAGTCCACCTGTGGTAAATCCAATTGATTGGACAAAATTTGGAAAGGCACACACCTGTCTATATAAGGTCCCACAGTTGACAGTGCATGTCACAGCAAAAAACCAAGCCATGAGGTTGAAGGAATTGTCTGTAGAGCTCCGAGACAGGATTGTGTCGACGAACAGATATGGGGAAAAGTACAAACAAAATTCTGCAGCATTGAAGGTCTCTAAGAACATAGTGCCCACCATCATTCTTAAATGGAAGAAGTTTGGAATCTCTATGATTCTTCCGAGAGCTGGCCGCCCGGCCAAACTGATCAATTGGGAGAGAAGAGCCTTGGTCAGGGAGGTGACCAAGAACCCGATGGTCACTTTGACAGAGCTCTAGAGTTATGGTAGAGGGATGTGGGGATGTTTTTCAGTGGCAGGGACTAGGAGGCAAAGATGAACAGAGCAAAGTACAGAGTGATCCTTAATAAAGACCTGCTTCAGAGCTCTCAGGACCTCAGACTGGGGCGAAGGTTCACCTTCCAACAGAGCAACGACCCAAAGCACACAGCCAAGACAAAGCAGGAGTGGCTTTGGGACAAGTTTCTGAATGCCCTTGAGTGGCCAAGCCAGACCCTGAACTTGAACCCGATCTAACATCTCTGGAGAGACCTGAAAATAGCTGTGGCAGCGACGCTCCCCATCCAACCTGACAGAGCTTGAGAAGATCTACAGAGAAAAATGGAAGAAACTCCAAATACAGGTGTGCAAAGCTTGTAGCATCATACCCAGGAAGACTCAAGGCTGTAACCGCTGCCAAAGGTGCTTCAACAAAGTACTGAGTAAAGGGTCTGAATACTTATGTAAATGAATACTTATGAATACATATGTCAATTTCAGTCTTTTTATTATAAATTAGCGTTGTGTGTAGATTAATGAGGGGAAAAAATGATTTAATCAATTTCAGAATTAGGCTGTATTGTAACAAAATGTGGAAAAAAGTCAAGGGGTCTGAACACTTTCTGAAGGCAATGTATGTTAAGATGTGGATAAGTATTTAGGCTACCACTACACTGTCGAACTATGCCTTGGATCTCCCACTGGTTTGATCAAATATGTTTTCTGCAGGTTAATGTTGATACACTACATGACATAAGTTAATGGTTTGGAAGGGATAGGACAAACATTGTATGGTTTCGGCAAGCTGCGGGAAGTAGGCAATAGTCTGTTCCCATTTACAAGGAGATAGTAGTGTCATAGTGAACAACTGGATACAACTTTAAAGAACAAACTCTGAACTAGTGTCTTTCATCTTTGCATTAAGGAGGGGAAAATGACCAGACCCTGCCCAATCAAATAGCTTTATATTACTGATAATATTATTATGCAAATACTCTGTTTGGATCTTTGAAAGTGAACTTAGAAAAATGTGGATCCATTGTCAGAGATTCACATCGCAAAACCTTGTTAAAGTCAAGCTTTAGGGGTAGGTAGGTACAGCAGGTGGACCTGGTTGAGCATTCTGAGAGGATGCTCATCTTGGACAAACGGAACCTCAACTAACCCACAATTATTACTGTTAATTTAACTCTAGTAAGTCTGACTGATGACGCGTTGCAACCTCTCTCTTGGTTGGAAACATGCTCATCACCCTAACCCAACCTTGTCTGACTGTACCCTATCCTCACTCTCCATCCCCCTTCGCCCCTACCCTGACTCCCCAACAGCTCCCAAAATACCACAGGCATCTACCAGACACAGATGCCTGTCTGTCAGTTTGACCTACAGTAGGTTATGTCCCAAATGACACCCTATTCCCAATATAGTGCACTACTTTGACAAGGGCTCATAGGACTCTGGTCATTCAGTAGTGGTCTATAAAGAGAATATGGTGCTATTTGGGAGGCAGCCCTAGCCTTTTCCGTGATCCCCTGTTTCTCTGCTGACTTTGCTCTTGTTTTCCTTTAAGGTCTGGCACACTTGATGATGGGCGACCAAGGTATGGGCTCTGTTCCTTTGGTCCCTCCCCCCTTGTGCTCCATACAAATACTTATTTTGCTGCTTCTCTTGCTGCTGGCTGGGGTACTCTGGGCTTTTAAAACTGCTTTTCAGATCTGCTTTGCAACAGTGAATGACTTGGTTTGGTTTGTTCATCCAACCGTTTGGTCTTGATCCCTCCCCTCTCTCCAATCATCATCTCAAATCAGCACATACTTTTCTTGCCAGTATGTTTCAAACTCATCTTCATTCTCATTGGCTGGCTGTTTCATCATGCCATCATACTGTGATTCATTTCAAGGTGATGATAAAAACCAAAATAAAACATGCTGAAGATAATGCATGATTGTGCTGTAGCTACTATAGGACATCAGACCCCCTCTATATTACCCTTGTTGCTGGAATGCTTTAGCAGTCAGACAGTGAGCCACAGTGAGTTAGATGATTGAAAACCTCGCTCCATTTCCAAGGCAGTCTTTCTCTGCATCCCAAATGGCACCCTATTCCCTATGTAGTGCACTACTGTTAACTAAGGCCCAGAGTGCCATTTAGGAAACTTCCCCTGACTCATCTTCTCCACAGCAGTCTGGTTGATGCTCATCTCCCAGCATGCAGTACTCAGTCTGAGCCGGAAATGAAATATTGCTCACTTGTACCTCCCCACCCCCCCCCCCCATACTGACACTCACACCAGCATTCCATCATGCCATCCTTTCTTCATTCTCGTACCTCATCTTGGATATGATATTCATCCCATTGTGCCTCTCTGTGTGTCCCCAACGGCACCTTATTCCCTATATAGTACACTTATTTTGACCAGAACCCTATATAGGGAAAAGGGTTCAATTTGGGATGCACCCACTCTGTGTTCTTCGGTCCTTCTTCCCTGTCTGTCAGTATGACCATGACACTTATGGCTGTCTTTCCTTCCTCTCTTCCTCCTCTTGTCTGGAAACTGCGTTCTACCATGGAACATTCCATCAACTATCCTAGGTAGTAAAGGTACTCTCCACACTTTACTTCCTCAAACTCCATGTAGTCACGACTGTCTCAAATCCGCTGTCTGTGGCCTTATATGGTAGTCACATGACAGTCTCAAGTTCACTGTCTGTGGCGTTATATGCTGATTTCATTAAGCATGTAAAGTCATGAGCATTATTACATTGCTTTATGTTGCTACTATTTAAAATGTATGTGTGTCACGGTACTCAAGGTAGGTTTCTGCTTTTACTTTGCTGTCAGCTCACACTGTTCGATGAGGAGTGGATTGTTTAATTTCTGCTTGATGCATTAAAACCATAAAGACATTCACAAAGGGGGGATATGTGATGTCCACTCCACTCTGCTTGTACCTAATGCCAGTGCAGCCCAGACCACCGGTAATGCTTAATCTTTTTCAACATTGAACATATTGATGGGTAATGGGGTGTGATGAGTTAAAGGCTATATCTGGCCCCAGTGTCTGACCAACCAGAGTGTTGTGGGCAGCGGGCAATGGGCTGGGCACCCCATGGGCTGGGCAGCATCTTATCCTGGCTGGCTGGGCTGCTGTGCCGCTCTCCTCAGAGGGTAAGTGGACCTCTGATCTCTTCCCGTTTGCCTCTCCTACCCAGGGCTGAGGGAAAGAGAAGGTTGGCTTCGAAGGTCCCTACTGAGCATTCCAGGTAAACAGCTTTGCTTTGTTCATTTGATTCCTTAACCGTTGGATCATTGGATCAGTCACCGTTTGGTTTGTTTGTTTCATCCATAGGAGTTATGTTATGTGACATGTCCTGCCGCGTGAGCTGGATTGACAGACGTCAATGAAAGACAATGTTCATATCTCAGCAGCTTGTAGATTTTGTGGGTGAAAATGTATATGTGGGTGAAAATATGAATGATCATTCAGTAAGTTATCCGTATCTGTAGGGATATGTCTATTTTAGGCATAAATGAGTTTGAAGGCATAACCTTTGACACTATAGGAATTGTGGGACTGTGAAATTCCATTCCTATTCTAAATAAATTATTTTCATGTTATCACCTGTAATCACCTGTGAAATTGTCAACAAGCTCTCACAGTCTCATGGCAGAATTCGCCGTTTATCAAATCAAGTGTTTAAGGTAAAGTTCAGACATTATCTTCACATTTTTAAGGTTAAGGTTAAGTTCAGGCATTAACCTTGGGATAGGCTTAAAACAAAAATATAAAAAACAACTCTTTATTGCTGGATTTGAACATGCAACCTTACGCACTAGAGGCAGATGCTTACTAAACCTACTTGAAGGTAAAAGAGCTCACTGTTGCCCTTAGTGGCCGGTTTACACGTCATCTCCCAACGTCCTCAGACATGGATGGACGTCAAATACTGACTTGCATCACGGGTGACCTGGCTGAACACTGTAGCATTACTGTCTAAGTAAGCCAGGTAAGAGGTGTGTTTATGAAGATAAATGAGCATGATACAATGAATATTGAAAGTTAAATCAAATTAGTTTGTACAGGTAAGTAGACACCATATCCATAAATTCATCAAATGTATGAGGAACCATTTCAGATATCGGTGATTTGGATCTATCTTTCCATTGCCTGCAGTACATCAATATTTTTCACTGTGATTTTATATCTAGGTACATTACACACGTTTGAACATGATTTGGATCTAAAACACACATAGAGTAGACATTTTGGACTTTCCTTTAATCACTCAGGGCAACAGTGCAAAGATCAACTACCCTTCACTAAGGTAAGTGCTATTTATTTGGTAATGGTGGTTCAGGTTCAGGTTGTGTGGCCGTTCATAGAGATTGGATGATTACATTTTTTAGCGCCCATCTTGTTTTGATCTTTTCTCTGGATATTGAAGAGGTCAAATTAGCTTTTTCTGACATTGCTTATACACATTATTTTCAACATTTTATTTGGTCTGCAAGTGTAACGGAGTTAAGAACGAACATTATGATCGCTCCACAGCTATCTTGAAATGTCACGGATGGAGCTATCCAATCGGTAAATGTTGAGTGGCTCAAGCCGTTGGAATGTTATCAAGGAGGGCGGTCACGTGCGTTGAGAAGCAGAGGATCACTGGTTTGAGCCCAGTATGGGGCAGTCGGACAGTGGAGGAAGCTAAGCTGTTAGCAGGCAATCCCTCTTGCCTGTAAAATGAATGAAAGGGTACTTAGAGAGTCTGAGTATCTGCACTAGGAATGGGATGAGATTTCCAATGCTCAAGTCTGGTTGTAATAGCACAATGCTGCTTACATGAACCAAGCTATTATAATTATATCTATTTTTTAAACTTTATTCATCTAGGCAAGTCAGTTAACAGATTCTTATTTACAATGACGGCCTACACTGGCCAAACACAGATGACGCAAGGCTAATTGTGCTCTGCCGTATGGGACTCCCAATCACGGCCGGTTGTGATACAGCCTGAATTCAAACCAGGGTGACTGTAGTGACGCCTCTAGCATGGAGATGCAGTGCCTTAGACCGCTGTGCCACTCAGATGAAGGTTGAAGTTTTTTTTGTTGGGTTTTTGTGATAATGGTACACCTACCATGACATGTTTGTAAGACCGACACCTTGGCATCTTGCCACATTTTAAGCAGAAAAATAACAATTTAAGGATATGTCAAGTCAAAACCAACGAGTCCAGAGGTGTACTGTAAGTCTATGGCTTCAGAACTGTAGGATGTGATGTACTGTAGACTATACACATGGCTAGCTCATCAGGACGTGACGTACTGTAGACTATACACATGGCTAGCTCATCAAGGTGTGATGTACTGTAGACTATACACATGGCTAGCTCATCAAGGTGTGATGTACTGTAGACTATACACATGGCTAGCTCATCAAGGTGTGATGTACTGTAGACTATACACATGGCTAGCTCATCAAGGTGTGATGTACTGTAGACTATACACATGGCTAGCTCATCAAGGTGTGATGTATTGTAGACTATACACATGGCTAGCTCATCAAGGTGTGACGTACTGTAGACTATACACATGGCTAGCTCATCAAGGTGTGACGTACTGTAGACTATACGCATGGCTAGCTCATCAAGGTGTGACGTACTGTAGACTATACACATGGCTAGCTCATCAAGGTGTGACGTACTGTAGACTATACGCATGGCTAGCTCATCATGATGTGATGTACTGTAGACTATACGCATGGCTAGCTCATCATGATGTGATGTACTGTAGACTATACGCATGGCTAGCTCATCATGATGTGATGTACTGTAGACTATACGCATGGCTAGCTCATCAAGGTGTGATGTACTGTAGACTATACGCATGGCTAGCTCATCATGATGTGATGTACTGTAGACTATACGCATGGCTAGCTCATCATGATGTGATGTACTGTAGACTATACGCATGGCTAGCTCATCATGATGTGATGTACTGTAGACTATACGCATGGCTAGCTCATCATAATGTGATGTACTGTAGACTATACACATGGCTAGCTCATCAAGGTGTGACGTACTGTAGACTATACGCATGGCTAGCTCATCATGATGTGATGTACTGTAGACTATACACATGGCTAGCTCATCAAGGTGTGACGTACTGTAGACTATACGCATGGCTAGCTCATCATGATGTGATGTACTGTAGACTATACGCATGGCTAGCTCATCATGATGTGATGTACTGTAGACTATATGCATGGCTAGCTCATCATGATGTGATGTACTGTAGACTATACGCATGGCTAGCTCATCAAGGTGTGACGTACTGTAGACTATACGCATGGCTAGCTCATCATGATGTGACGTACTGTAGACTATACACATGGCTAGCTCATCAGGACGTGACGTACTGTAGACTATACACATGGCTAGCTCATCAAGGTGTGATGTACTGTAGACTATACACATGGCTAGCTCATCAAGGTGTGATGTACTGTAGACTATACACATGGCTAGCTCATCAAGGTGTGATGTACTGTAGACTATACACATGGCTAGCTCATCAAGGTGTGATGTACTGTAGACTATACACATGGCTAGCTCATCAAGGTGTGATGTACTGTAGACTATACACATGGCTAGCTCATCAAGGTGTGACGTACTGTAGACTATACACATGGCTAGCTCATCAAGGTGTGACGTACTGTAGACTATACGCATGGCTAGCTCATCAAGGTGTGACGTACTGTAGACTATACACATGGCTAGCTCATCAAGGTGTGACGTACTGTAGACTATACGCATGGCTAGCTCATCATGATGTGATGTACTGTAGACTATACGCATGGCTAGCTCATCATGATGTGATGTACTGTAGACTATACGCATGGCTAGCTCATCATGATGTGATGTACTGTAGACTATACGCATGACTAGCTCATCAAGGTGTGATGTACTGTAGACTATACGCATGGCTAGCTCATCATGATGTGATGTACTGTAGACTATACGCATGGCTAGCTCATCATGATGTGATGTACTGTAGACTATACGCATGGCTAGCTCATCATGATGTGATGTACTGTAGACTATACGCATGGCTAGCTCATCATAATGTGATGTACTGTAGACTATACACATGGCTAGCTCATCAAGGTGTGACGTACTGTAGACTATACGCATGGCTAGCTCATCATGATGTGATGTACTGTAGACTATACACATGGCTAGCTCATCAAGGTGTGACGTACTGTAGACTATACGCATGGCTAGCTCATCATGATGTGATGTACTGTAGACTATACGCATGGCTAGCTCATCATGATGTGATGTACTGTAGACTATATGCATGGCTAGCTCATCATGATGTGATGTACTGTAGACTATACGCATGGCTAGCTCATCAAGGTGTGACGTACTGTAGACTATACGCATGGCTAGCTCATCATGATGTGACGTACTGTAGACTATACACATGGCTAGCTCATCAAGGTGTGACGTACTGTAGACTATACGCATGGCTAGCTCATCATGATGTGATGTACTGTAGACTATACGCATGGCTAGCTCATCATGATGTGATGTACTGTAGACTATACGCATGGCTAGCTCATCAAGGTGTGACGTACTGTAGACTATACGCATGGCTAGCTCATCATGATGTGACGTACTGTAGACTATACGCATGGCTAGCTCATCAAGGTGTGACGTACTGTAGACTATACGCATGGCTAGCTCATCATGATGTGATGTACTGTAGACTATACGCATGGCTAGCTCATCATGATGTGATGTACTGTAGACTATACGCATGGCTAGCTCATCATGATGTGATGTACTGTAGACTATACGCATGGCTAGCTCATCATGATGTGATGTACTGGAGACTATACGCATGGCTAGCTCATCATGATGTGATGTACTGTAGACTATACGCATGGCTAGCTCATCATGATGTGATGTACTGTAGACTATACGCATGGCTAGCTGAACACTAGCTGTGCCTTGCGTCGTCACTGAAATGTAATGTATGCGCTCTCTGGCCACTGTCCTTTAGCAGCATATTGTGTCCCAACTGCATATGTCACCATCTTAAATAGCACCTTACTCCGTAAATAGTGCACTAGTTTTGACCAGGGCTCTGGTCAAAAGTAGTGCACTATAAAGGGAATAGGATGCCATCTGGAATGCAGACAGTACTAGCCTGGAGGTGGCAGAAGGCGAGCCATGGGGAGAGATGGAGAGAAGTGTTGACATAGCAGAAAACTGACACAACACACTGAGTCTAATTTCGGGCCTTCACCATGGAGTGTGTCCTCTGTCCCATACAGGGTGTGCAAACAGGCGTAGGATCGCATCTACAGGACAGGGTTGTGAGGCTGTGAAGATCCTGTCCTTTCATCTGGTTTTATCTAATCTGATAACGCTAGTACAACATGTTTGCACAGCCTTTAGCTAGGCCCCTACATTATCCGTTCAGATACTAGCAGTTATTTGGTCATTGTAATAATGTTGTTACAACTTCTGATAATGTCCTATTACTCCAACTCATTTACACTCTGGTAGTGCGGTTTAACTTCACAGTTTGTTGAGATGTGGAGGTCCTTCGTGAGGTAAACATTTACATATATTCAGATTCCGGTGTTGGTGAAGCTGCCCTTACAGTCTCAGAATCTAATTTCCATTGATTGTGTCCCAAATAACAGCCTGGTCAAGAGTATTACAATACAGGGAATAGGTTACCATTTGGAATACAGCCTAGAGAGGTGGATAAGTCATAATACCACACCAATAGCCTGCCAGCAAAAGTGCATTTAATTGCTGTCACCACAGCCAGGAGCCATATGAGGCTTAAAAGGCCTTGCAGGCAGGAGGGCCAGGCCAGGCTAGCATACAGAACAGGCAGCCGGGCCAGGTTAGTACACTGAACAGGCAGGTAAGCCAGGTTAACACACAGAACAGGTAGGCAGTCCAGGTTAGCACACAGACCAGGCCAGGCAGGCCAGGTTAGCACACAGACCAGGCCAGGCAGGCCAGGCTAGCACACAACAGGCCAGGCAGGCCAGGCTAGCACACAGACCAGGCCATTCAGGCCAGGCTAGCACACAGAACAGGCCAGGCAGGCCAGGCTAGCACACACAGGCAGGCCAGGCTAACAGGCCCCATAGGCAGGAGGGCTATGCCAGACTAGCACACAGAATATGCACTACAGGCAGGAGAGCCAGGCTAGCACACAGAATATGCCCTACAGGCAGGAGAGCCAGGCTAGCACACAGAATATGCCCTACAGGCAGGAGGGCCAGGCTAGCACACATAACGGGCCAGGCTAGCACACAGAACAGGCCAGGAGGGCCAGGCTAGCACACAGAACAGGCCAGGGGGGCCAGGCTAGCACACAGAATATGCCCTACAGGCAGGAGGGCCAGGCTAGCACACAGAACAGGCCAGGAGGGCCAGGCTAGCACACAGAACAGGCCAGGAGGGCCAGGCTAGCACACAGAACAGGCCAGGAGGGCCAGGCTAGCACACAGAACAGGCCAGGAGGGCCAGGCTAGCACACAGAACAGGCCAGGAGGGCCAGGTTAGCACACATAACAGGCCAGGAGGGCCAGGCTAGCACACAGAACAGGCCAGGAGGGCCAGGCTAGCACACAGAACAGGCCAGGAGGGCCAGGCTAGCACACAGAACAGGTTTAGAGGAACTACTTGGCCTTTTGCTAATAAAGTAAGTTTTAAATAATGTCTCATTTGCTTTTGATGGTTATGATCTTTTTTTATTATAATTTTTTTGAAAATGTTTAATTAAGGAAGGTAAATCCTGAGATTGATTTATCTGTCAGTGCCAAGGATGACTGGGTTGTATATAGGGAAACACTTTTAAAATGTTGCACGCTTGTCTGTTTGTTTGTATGCAAACTGGATGTGTCAGATCCAAGTGGTATCTACAGTATTTGTGAGCCATTTGAATGTGATTGAATCCTGTTCAATTAGGCCTACTTTTTTTCTAGTCACTAGCTAGGGTTCCATCCAATTGGCAACAGATTTATATGCAAATATAAAAAAATCAGCATAAAAAAATATGCTAATTTTCCCACAAGAGATGTATTTCCAACCAATTTACTTGTTGCAGATAAAAGGCTGTGCGTGGTGATTTAGTGCACATAAAAATACCTTTTGTTAAAGTCCCGTGTACTGAATGAGAAATTTAAGTTAAATGGATTTCCATCGCTATTTTAACTCTACTGATGGTTTTGTTACAGAAAATGCTGCTTGACCTATTTTATTTATTTATTTGAAATTGCTTTTTTATATATTTAAATTTCTTATGTTCCCGCTCTTAGATCACTCTAAAGACTCACGACTTGTTTTGAAAAGAAAGCCTTGACTGTTGTGAGAGAGAAGAGGAGATTGAGTGGAATGTTGAAAAAACTCCAACATCAATATGATATATGTGGCTATGGAGAAAAATGTAATGCTGGTATGTAGTGTCATGTGTAGCTCTGGTGTGGAATGTTGCTGTAGTAGACTGATGGATGAATCATGACATTCTAAATCTCCAATATGCCACACTTCTCAGCATAAACCTAACTGTAGGAACTAGAAACGTAAACCTAACTGGAGGAACTAGGAACTTAACCATCTTCTCAACATTAACCCGACTGTAGGAACTAGGAACTTAACCAGCTTCTCAACATTAACCCGACTGTAGGAACTAGGAACTTAACCAGCTTCTCAACATTAACCTAACTGGAGGAACTAGGAACTTAACCAGCTTCTCAACATTAACCCGACTGTAGGAACTAGGAACTTAACCAGCTTCTCAACATTAACCTGACTGGAGGAACTAGGAACTTAACCAGCTTCTCAACATTAACCCGACTGTAGGAACTAGGAACTTAACCAGCTTCTCAACATTAACCCGACTGTAGGAACTAGGAACTTAACCAGCTTCTCAACATTAACCTAACTGGAGGAACTAGGAACTTAACCAGCTTCTCAACATTAACCCGACTGTAGGAACTAGGAACTTAACCAGCTTCTCAACTTTAACCTAACTGGAGGAACTAGGAACTTAACCAGCTTCTCAACATTAACCTAACTGTAGGAACGAGGAACTTAACCAGCTTCTCAACATTAACCCGACTGTAGGAACTAGGAACTTAACCAGCTTCTCAACATTAACCTAACTGTAGGAACTAGGAACTTAACCAGCTTCTCAACATTAACCCGACTGTAGGAACTAGGAACTTAACCAGCTTCTCAACATTAACCTAACTGGAGGAACTAGGAACTTAACCAGCTTCTCAACATTAACCCGACTGTAGGAACTAGGAACTTAACCAGCTTCTCAACATTAACCTAACTGTAGGAACTAGGAACTTAACCAGCTTCTCAACATTAACCTAACTGTAGGAACTAGGAACTTAACCAGCTTCTCAACATTAACCTAACTGTAGGAACTAGGAACTTAACCAGCTTCTCAACATTAACCTAACTGTAGGAACTAGGAACTTAACCAGCTTCTCAACATTAACCTAACTGTAGGAACTAGGAACTTAACCAGCTTCTCAACATTAACCTAACTGTAGGAACTAGGAACTTAACCAGCTTCTCAACATTAACCTAACTGTAGGAACTAGGAACTTAACCAGCTTCTCAACATTAACCTAACTGTAGGAACTAGGAACTTAACCAGCTTCTCAACATTAACCCGACTGTAGGAACTAGGAACTTAACCAGCGTCTCAACATTAACCTAACTGTAGGAACTATGAACTTAACCAGCTTCTCAACATTAACCCGACTGTAGGAACTAGGAACCTAACCAGCTTCTCAACATTAACCCGACTGTAGGAACTAGGAACTTAACCAGCTTCTCAACATTAACCCGACTGTAGGAACTAGGAACTTAACCAGCTTCTCAACATTAACCCGACTGTAGGAACTAGGAACTTAACCAGCTTCTCAACATTAACCCGACTGTAGGAACTAGGAACTTAACCAGCTTCTCAACATTAACCCGACTGTAGGAACTAGGAACTTAACCAGCTTCTCAACATTAACCCGACTGTAGGAACTAGGAACTTAACCAGCTTCTCAACATTAACCTAACTGTAGGAATTAGGAACTTAACCAGCTTCTCAACATTAACCTAACTGTAGGAACTAGGAACTTAACCAGCTTCTCAACATTAACCTAACTGTAGGAACTAGGAACTTAACCAGCTTCTCAACATTAACCTAACTGTAGGAACTAGGAACTTAACCAGCTTCTCAACATTAACCTAACTGTAGGAACTAGGAACTTAACCAGCTTCTCAACATTAACCTAACTGTAGGAACTAGGAACTTA
This sequence comes from Salvelinus alpinus, assembly GCF_045679555.1. NCBI lineage: Eukaryota > Metazoa > Chordata > Actinopteri > Salmoniformes > Salmonidae > Salvelinus > Salvelinus alpinus. The sequence continues at coordinate 85,276,567 of NC_092088.1, read as the reverse complement.
ACCAGCTTCTCAACATTAATCCAACTGGAGGAACTAGGAACTTAACCAGCTTCTCAACATTAACCTAACTGGAGGAACTAGGAACTTAACCAGCTTCTCAACATTAACCTAACTGTAGGAACTAGGAACTTAACCAGCTTCTCAACATAAACCTAACTGGAGGAACTAGGAACTTAACCAGCTTCTCAACATTAACCCGACTGTAGGAACTAGGAACTTAACCAGCTTCTCAACATTAACCTAACTGTAGGAACTAGGAACTTAACCAGCTTCTCAACATTAACCTAACTGTAGGAACTAGGAACTTAACCAGCTTCTCAACATAAACCTAACTGGAGGAACTAGGAACTTAACCAGCTTCTCAACATTAACCTAACTGGAGGACCTAGGAAACGCGTAACAACCAATCTCTATATTAGGTGCCTTTAGAGACTGAGCTCTTAAGTCTTGAGACTGAGCTCTTAAGTCTTGAGACTGAGCTCTTATATTCGATGCAGTTCATGAGCACATAAAAAAGGATAAAGAAATTAAGAAACTGTAACTGACTATATATTTCAAAATATTCAGGACCTCATTGTCATAGTAAAGGCGATTAGCAATTATGACCTTTCAGTCGGCCTGTCCATTTGAGTCCAAACCCGTCAGAATGATTAAACTAAAACCCTCACAACTTTTTACTGGCTTTCGTCCCAAATGACACCCTATTCCCTATATAGTGCACTACTTTTGACCAGAACCCTATGGGAAATGGTGGTCAAAAGTAATGTAGCACTGAATAGGAAATAGTTTAATTTTGGACGCAGACACTGTTAAATTTATTTCGAAAGCTTTGCATCAATGATATTGTTCTGCATAGCGGCTTGTTGATGGGGATTACAGTTGTCATCATGGACTATGGCTTGATTTTGCTTAAGTACAGTATGCACTCAAATCCCCTTATTCTTCCTAAAGGTCCTTGTTGCAGTAGCCGTATGGTCTCAGAAGAATCCTTAAACATCACTTCCTATTTTACTTGGCTTGTATTTTCTTTGTAAGGCCGAAGAGAACACAGGAACCTGGAGAGTTTCCCTCTGAAGTGGGAGTTAGTCTTTAGTGCTCTGGCTGAAAAGAGCAGTGGTCTTCATGGTGTTACTCTAATACAGAATATTTGTCTGGTTTAATATAATACAATCCTTTTTTGAGATGCATTTGAACTACGGAAGACAACCAGCCTCTTCCCAACTGTCTCTCACTATAGAACTGTCTCTCACTATGGAACTGTCTCTCACTATGGAACTGTCTCTCACTATGGAACTGTCTCTCACTATGGAACTGTTTCTCACTATAGAACTGTCTCTCACTATAGAACTGTCTCTCACTATGGAACTGTCTCTCACTATGGAACTGTTTCTCACTATGGAACTGTCTCTCACTATGGAACTGTCTCTCACTATGGAACTGTCTCTCACTATGGAACTGTCTCTCACTATGGAACTGTCTCTCACTATGGAACTGTCTCTCACTATGGAACTGTCTCTCACTATGGAACTGTCTCTCACTATGGAACTGTCACTCACTATGGAACTGTCACTCACTATGGAACTGGCTCTCACTATGGAACTGGCTCTCACTATGGAACTGGCTCTCACTATGGAACTGGCTCTCACTATGGAACTGGCTCTCACTATGGAACTGGCTCTCACTATGGAACTGGCTCTCACTATGGAACTGGCTCTCACTATGGAACTGGCTCTCACTATGGAACTGGCTCTCACTATGGAACTGGCTCTCACTATGGAACTGGCTCTCACTATGGAACTGGCTCTCACTATGGAACTGGCTCTCACTATGGAACTGGCTCTCACTATGGAACTGGCTCTCACTATGGAACTGTCTCTCACTATGGAACTGTCACTCACTATGGAACTGTCTCTCACTATGGAACTGTCTCTCACTATGGAACTGTCTCTCACTATGGAACTGTCTCTCACTATGGAACTGTCTCTCACTATAGAACTGTTTCTCACTATGGAACTGTTTCTCACTATGGAACTGTCTCTCACTATAGAACTGTCACTCACTATAGAACTGTCTCTCACTATGGAACTGTCTCTCACTATGGAACTGTTTCTCACTATAGAACTGTCTCTCACTATAGAACTGTCTCTCACTATGGAACTGTCTCTCACTATGGAACTGTCTCTCACTATGGAACTGTCTCTCACTATGGAACTGTCTCTCACTATGGAACTGTCTCTCACTATGGAACTGTCTCTCACTATGGAACTGTCTCTCACTATGGAACTGTCTCTCACTATGGAACTGTCTCTCACTATGGAACTGTCTCTCACTATGGAACTGTCTCTCACTATGGAACTGTCTCTCACTATGGAACTGTCTCTCACTATGGAACTGTCTCTCACTATGGAACTGTCTCTCACTATGGAACTGTCTCTCACTATGGAACTGTCTCTCACTATGGAACTGTCTCTCACTATGGAACTGTCTCTCACTATGGAACTGTCTCTCACTATGGAACTGTCTCTCACTATGGAACTGTCTCTCACTATGGAACTGTCTCTCACTATGGAACTGTCTCTCACTATGGAACTGTCTCTCACTATGGAACTGTCTCTCACTATGGAACTGTCTCTCACTATGGAACTGTCTCTCACTATGGAACTGTCTCTCACTATGGAACTGTCTCTCACTATGGAACTGTCTCTCACTATGGAACTGTCTCTCACTATGGAACTGTCTCTCACTATGGAACTGTCTCTCACTATGGAACTGTCTCTCACTATGGAACTGTCTCTCACTATGGAACTGTCTCTCACTATGGAACTGTCTCTCACTATGGAACTGTCTCTCACTATGGAACTGTCTCTCACTATGGAACTGTCTCTCACTATGGAACTGTCTCTCCTATGGAACTGTCTCTCACTATGGAACTGTCTCTCACTATGGAACTGTCTCTCACTATGGAACTGTCTCTCACTATGGAACTGTCTCTCACTATGGAACTGTCTCTCACTATGGAACTGTCTCTCACTATGGAACTGTCTCTCACTATGGAACTGTCTCTCACTATGGAACTGTCTCTCACTATGGAACTGTCTCTCACTATGGAACTGTCTCTCACTATGGAACTGTCTCTCACTATAGAACTGGCTCTCACTATGGAACTGGCTCTCACTATGGAACTGGCTCTCACTATGGAACTGTCTCTCACTGTGGAACTGTCTCTCACTGTGGAACTGTCTCTCACTGTGGAACTGGCTCTCACTGTGGAACTGGCTCTCACTGTGGAACTGTCTCTCACTGTGGAACTGTTTCTCACTATGGAACTGGCTCTCACTATGGAACTGTCTCTCACTATGGAACTGTCTCTCACTATGGAACTGTCTCTCACTATGGAACTGTCTCTCACTATAGAACTGTCTCTCACTATAGAACTGTCTCTCACTATAGAACTGTCTCTCACTATGGAACTGTCTCTCACTATGGAACTGTCACTCACTATGGAACTGGCTCTCACTATGGAACTGTCACTCACTATGGAACTGTCTCTCACTATGGAACTGTCTCTCACTATGGAACTGTCTCTCACTATGGAACTGTCTCTCACTATGGAACTGTCTCTCACTATGGAACTGTCTCTCACTATGGAACTGTCTCTCACTATGGAACTGTCTCTCACTATGGAACTGTCTCTCACTATGGAACTGTCGCTCTCACTATGGAACTGGCTCTCACTATGGAACTGGCTCTCACTATGGAACTGGCTCTCACTATGGAACTGTCTCTCACTATGGAACTGTCTCTCACTATGGAACTGTCTCTCACTATGGAACTGTCTCTCACTATGGAACTGTCTCTCACTATGGAACTGTCTCTCACTATGGAACTGTCTCTCACTATGGAACTGGCTCTCACTATGGAACTGGCTCTCACTATGGAACTGGCTCTCACTATGGAACTGGCTCTCACTATGGAACTGGCTCTCACTATGGAACTGTCTCTCACTATGGAACTGTCTCTCACTATGGAACTGTCTCTCACTATGGAACTGTCTCTCACTATGGAACTGTCTCTCACTATGGAACTGTCACTCACTATGGAACTGTCTCTCACTATGGAACTGTCTCTCACTATGGAACTGTCTCTCACTATGGAACTGGCTCTCACTATGGAACTGGCTCTCACTATGGAACTGGCTCTCACTATGGAACTGGCTCTCACTATGGAACTGTCTCTCACTATGGAACTGTCTCTCACTATGGAACTGTCTCTCACTATAGAACTGTCTCTCACTATAGAACTGTCTCTCACTATGGAACTGTCTCTCACTATGGAACTGTCTCTCACTATGGAACTGTCTCTCACTATGGAACTGTCTCTCACTATGGAACTGGCTCTCACTATGGAACTGGCTCTCACTATGGAACTGGCTCTCACTATGGAACTGGCTCTCACTATGGAACTGGCTCTCACTATGGAACTGGCTCTCACTATGGAACTGGCTCTCACTATGGAACTGTCTCTCACTATGGAACTGTCTCTCACTATGGAACTGTCTCTCACTATGGAACTGTCTCTCACTATGGAACTGTCACTCACTATGGAACTGTCTCTCACTATGGAACTGTCTCTCACTATGGAACTGTCTCTCACTATGGAACTGTCTCTCACTATGGAACTGTCTCTCACTATGGAACTGGCTCTCACTATGGAACTGGCTCTCACTATGGAACTGGCTCTCACTATGGAACTGGCTCTCACTATGGAACTGGCTCTCACTATGGAACTGGCTCTCACTATGGAACTGTCTCTCACTATGGAACTGTCTCTCACTATGGAACTGTCTCTCACTATGGAACTGTCTCTCACTATGGAACTGTCTCTCACTATGGAACTGTCTCTCACTATGGAACTGTCTCTCACTATGGAACTGTCTCTCACTATGGAACTGTCTCTCACTATGGAACTGGCTTTCACTATGGAACTGTTTCCAACCCCTGTAAGTGTGATATGTGTGATGCCTTCAGTGCTTCTGAACCCCATGGGTCCCATGTTGATTACATCGTCAACCTCCAATTCAGAGATAATGAAAGAAATGGAAGGTCTGAGCAATTTGGTGCTTGCACTGTTTTACCATTCCTACCTTCCTGTCCCTACTGCACCTGGCCCACTCTATAACCAGAGCAGGGTTTCGCTCTATCTAGCAAGGCACTTTGATTTGATAGATACAGAGGTGGTGTTAAACACTGAAGCTGAGAGAGAGAGAAAGAAAGAGAGGGAAATGGAGAGGGAGGAGATACTGACTCCTGGAGGAGATACTGACTCCTTGAGTGGTGCTGAGAGGGAGAGGGAGGAGATACTGACTCCTGGAGGAGATACTGACTCCTTGAGTGGTGCTGAGAGGGAGGAGATACTGGGATACTCGATATCTCATTCAGCCACACACACATGCACACATCCTTTTGAAGCTAAAAACCGCTACATTAACTCCATTCTAACTCCAGCCAATCTCAGGGTGGGATTAGCCCTACCCACATCCTTGTGAAGCTAAAGACAGCTAGATTACCTCCATTCTAACTCCAGCCAATCTCAGGGTGGGATTAGCCCTACCCACATCCTTGTGAAGCTAAAGACAGCTAGATTACCTCCATTCTAACTCCAGCCAATCTCAGGGTGGGATTAGCCCTACCCACATCCTTGTGAAGCTAAAGACAGCTACATTAACTCCATTCTAACTCCAGCCAATCTCAGGGTGGGATTAGCCCTACCCACATCCTTGTGAAGCTAAAGACAGCTAGATTACCTCCATTCTAACTCCAGCCAATCTCAGGGTGGGATTAGCCCTACCCACATCCTTGTGAAGCTAAAGACAGCTACATTACCTCCATTCTAACTCCAGCCAATCTCAGGGTGGGATTAGCCCTACCCACATCCTTGTGAAGCTAAAGACAGCTACATTACCTCCATTCTAACTCCAGCCAATCTCAGGGTGGGATTAGCCCTACCCACATCCTTGTGAAGCTAAAGACAGCTACATTAACTCCATTCTAACTCCAGCCAATCTCAGGGTGGGATTAGCCCTACCCACATCCTTGTGAAGCTAAAGACAGCTACATTAACTCCATTCTAACTCCAGCCAATCTCAGGGTGGGATTAGCCCTACCCACATCCTTGTGAAGCTAAAGACAGCTACATTAACTCCATTCTAACTCCAGCCAATCTCAGGGTGGGATTAGCCCTACCCACATCCTTGTGAAGCTAAAGACCGCTACATTAACTCCATTCTAACTCCAGCCAATCTCAGGGTGGGATTAGCCCTACCCACATCCTTGTGAAGCTAAAGACAGCTAGATTACCTCCATTCTAACTCCAGCCAATCTCAGGGTGGGATTAGCCCTACCCACATCCTTGTGAAGCTAAAGACAGCTACATTAACTCCATTCTAACTCCAGCCAATCTCAGGGTGGGATTAGCCCTACCCACATCCTTGTGAAGCTAAAGACCGCTACATTACCTCCATTCTAACTCCAGCCAATCTCAGGGTGGGATTAGCCCTACCCACATCCTTGTGAAGCTAAAGACCGCTACATTACCTCCATTCTAACTCCAGCCAATCTCAGGGTGGGATTAGCCCTACCCACATCCTTGTGAAGCTAAAGACAGCTACATTAACTCCATTCTAACTCCAGCCCTACACAATTTACTTCATATAATTTCAATTATTATTTTTGAATTACCCCCTCTTAACCCTCCTATTATGTTACGTGTCAATTTGACCCATTTTTACTTTTGAGTTGTCTAAAATGGTTGTTAATCTCTCTTTTTCTCCATGAAAATTAATTACTTTTCCTCATTTAGGGTCCTGAACCTAACTTCAAAATTGGACACTGATGTGTTGTGGAATCTCTGTGTCGATTGTGTATACAAGCATGATGTTGTGGGTCATTTTGACTCGGAGGCTTTCATGTGTATATAGATATTTGCACAGGTCCAAAATAAACAAGTGTCTTTGAAGTATTTTGATTTGACTGGTTCTGGTTGCACTTGTATAATGATGTTTGGGTGAAAAGGAGCTTTCCCAAGATTCTCCTTCGCAGTGAGCAGCAGATCTCTGACACAGACACTCATAATGAGCTCCAAACAGAAAATGCTTGTTTGTGAGAAAGGAAATATGTTTTAACAAAAAAATCTTCAATATAGAGTTTTTTTTAATCAAATGTTCTTGTATTTCTTCTTTCTGAAAGGTCTGACAAGACAAAATCAAGTTTTGGCTGTTTTTACTTGATTCATTGTCTATCTTGAGTGTGTAACTGTGCGGGTCAATCTGACCCATACCACAATGTACTTACTTTTTACACAGCAAAGCACAAGGGTTAAAATATATGTAGTGTAAATTGATGACAATAATATAAATTCCTCTCCTCCTAAACCTAAAGGAGAGGAAACAGGAGAGAGAGAGAGAGAGAGATAATAGAAGAGTTGTAGCATAACAGAAATATAATGTTGGATGGTTATGAGAGCAGCTCGGGTGCCTCTTCCTAGCACGGCCTGGAAGGACATCTGGTGTGGATCAATACTCCTGGTCGATGCCTGTTTTTGCACCCCAAAGGCACCCTATCCACTATACTGTATATTGCACTACTTTTGATGAGAGACCTATATGAATAGGGTGCCATTTGGGACTCAAATTGTGACAGTGCCCTGAAAATAAAGGAAGAATCTGAACTAAAATTTTAAAAATGGAGCCTCCACTTACTGTATATCTGGATATGAATCTAACCTCCAGTTACTGTATATCTGAATACGAATCAATACTCCACTTACTGTATATCTGTATAGGAATCTATCCTCCACTTACTGTATATCTGGATAGGAATCTATCCTCCACTTACTGTCTATCTGGATAGGAATCTATCCTCTACTTACTGTATTCCTGGATAGGAATCTATCCTCCACTTACTGTATACCTGGACAGGAATCTATCCTCCACTTACTGTCTATCTGGATACGAATCTATCCTCTACTTACTGTATTTCTGGATAGGAATCTATCCTCTACTTACTGTATACCTGGATAGGAATCTATCCTCCACTTACTGTATACCTGGATAGGAATCTATCCTCCACTTACTGTATACCTGGATAGGAATCTATCCTCTACTTACTGTATTCCTGGATAGGAATCTATCCTCCACTTACTGTCTATCTGGATACGAATCTATCCTCTATTTACTGTATTCCTGGATAGGAATATATCCTCCACTTACTGTATATCTGGATATGAATCTATCCTCCACTTACTGTATACCTGGATAGGAATCTATCCTCCACTTACTGTATATCTGGATACGAATCTATCCTCTACTTACTGTATTTCTGGATAGGAATCTATCCTCTACTTACTGTATACCTGGATAGGAATCTATCCTCCACTTACTGTATACCTGGATAGGAATCTATCCTCCACTTACTGTCTATCTGGATACGAATCTATCCTCTACTTACTGTATTTCTGGATAGGAATCTATCCTCTACTTACTGTATACCTGGATAGGAATATATCCTCCACTTACTGTATATCTGGATATGAATCTATCCTCCACTTACTGTATACCTGGATAGGAATCTATCCTCTACTTACTGTATTCCTGGATAGGAATCTATCCTCTACTTACTGTATTCCTGGATAGGAATCTATCCTCTACTTACTGTATACCTGGATAGGAATCTATCCTCCACTTACTGTATACCTGGATAGGAATCTATCTTCCACTTACTGTATTTCTGGATAGGAATCTATCCTCTACTTACTGTATTTCTGGATAGGAATCTATCCTCTACTTACTGTATACCTGGATAGGAATCTATCCTCCACTTACTGTCTATCTGGATACGAATCTATCCTCTACTTACTGTATTTCTGGATAGGAATCTATCCTCTACTTACTGTATACCTGGATAGGAATCTATCCTCCACTTACTGTATACCTGGATAGGAATCTATCCTCCACTTACTGTATTTCTGGATAGGAATCTATCCTCTACTTACTGTATTCCTGGATAGGAATCTATCCTCCACTTACTGTCTATCTGGATACGAATCTACCCTCTATTTACTGTATTCCAGGATAGGAATATATCCTCCACTTACTGTATATCTGGATATGAATCTATCCTCCACTTACTGTATACCTGGATAGGAATCTATCCTCCACTTACTGTATATCTGGATATGAATCTATCCTCCACTTACTGTATACCTGGATAGGAATCTATCCTCTACTTACTGTATTCCTGGATAGGAATCTATCCTCCACTTACTGTATACCTTGTTAGGAATCTATCCTCCACTTACTGTATACCTGGATAGGAATCTATCCTCCACTTACTGTATACCTGGATAGGAATCTATCCTCCACTTACTGTATACCTTGTTAGGAATCTATCCTCCACTTACTGTATATCTAAATAGGAATCTATCTTCCACTTACTGTATACCTGGATAGGAATCTATCCTCCACTTACTGTATATCTAAAATGGAATCTATCTTCCACTTACTGTATACCTGGATATGAATCTATCCTCCACTTACTGTATACCTTGTTAGGAATCTATCCTCCACTTACTGTATACCTGGATAGGAATCTATCCTCCACTTACTGTATATCTAAATAGGAATCTATCTTCCACTTACTGTATACCTTGTTAGGAATCTATCCTCCACTTACTGTATACCTGGATAGGAATCTATCCTCCACTTACTGTATATCTAAATAGGAATCTATCTTCCACTTACTGTATACCTGGATAGGAATCTATCCTCCACTTACTGTATACCTTGTTAGGAATCTATCCTCCACTTACTGTATACCTGGATAGGAATCTATCCTCCACTTACTGTATACCTGGATAGGAATCTATCCTCCACTTACTGTATACCTTGTTAGGAATCTATCCTCCACTTACTGTATATCTGGATAGGAATCTATCCTCCACTTACTGTATACCTGGACAGGAATCTATCCTCCACTTACTGTATACCTGGACAGGAATCTATCCTCCACTTACTGTCTATCTGGATACGAATCTATCCTCTACTTACTGTATTTCTGGATAGGAATCTATCCTCTACTTACTGTATACCTGGATAGGAATCTATCCTCCACTTACTGTATACCTGGATAGGAATCTATCCTCCACTTACTGTATACCTGGATAGGAATCTATCCTCTACTTACTCTATTCCTGGATAGGAATCTATCCTCCACTTACTGTCTATCTGGATACGAATCTATCCTCTATTTACTGTATTCCTGGATAGGAATATATCCTCCACTTACTGTATATCTGGATATGAATCTATCCTCCACTTACTGTATACCTGGATAGGAATCTATCCTCCACTTACTGTATACCTGGATAGGAATCTATCCTCTACTTACTGTATATCTGGATATGAATCTATCCTCCACTTACTGTATACCTGGACAGGAATCTATCCTCCACTTACTGTATACCTGGACAGGAATCTATCCTCCACTTACTGTCTATCTGGATACGAATCTATCCTCTACTTACTGTATTTCTGGATAGGAATCTATCCTCTACTTACTGTCTATCTGGATACGAATCTATCCTCTATTTACTGTATTCCTGGATAGGAATATATCCTCCACTTACTGTATATCTGGATATGAATCTATCCTCCACTTACTGTATACCTGGATAGGAATCTATCCTCCACTTACTGTATATCTGGATATGAATCTATCCTCCACTTACTGTATACCTGGATAGGAATCTATCCTCTACTTACTGTATTCCTGGATAGGAATCTATCCTCCACTTACTGTATACCTGGATAGGAATCTATCCTCCACTTACTGTATATCTAAATAGGAATCTATCTTTCACTTACTGTATACCTGGATACGAATCTATCCTCTACTTACTGTATTCCTGGATAGGAATCTATCCTCCACTTACTGTATACCTGGATAGGAATGTATCTTCCACTTACTTTATACCTGGATAGGAATCTATCCTCTACTTACTGTATTCCTGGATAGGAATCTATCCTCCACTTACTGTATACCTGGATATGAATCTATCCTCTACTTACTGTATTTCTGGATAGGAATCTATCCTCTACTTACTGTATACCTGGATAGGAATCTATCCTCTACTTACTGTATACCTGGATAGGAATCTATCCTCCACTTACTGTATACCTGGATAGGAATCTATCCTCTACTTACTGTATTCCTGGATAGGAATCTATCCTCTACTTACTGTCTGTCTGGATACGAATCTATCCTCTATTTACTGTATTCCTGGATAGGAATATATCCTCCACTTACTGTATATCTGGATATGAATCTATCCTCCACTTACTGTATACCTGGATAGGAATCTATCCTCCACTTACTGTATATCTGGATATGAATCTATCCTCCACTTACTGTATACCTGGATAGGAATCTATCCTCTACTTACTGTATTCCTGGATAGGAATCTATCCTCCACTTACTGTATACCTTGTTAGGAATCTATCCTCCACTTACTGTATACCTGGATAGGAATCTATCCTCCACTTACTGTATATCTAAATAGGAATCTCTCCTCCACTTACTGTATTCCTGGATAGGAATCTATCCTCCACTTACTGTATACCTGGATATGAATCTATCCTCCACTTACTGTATACCTGGATAGGAATCTATCCTCCACTTACTGTATACCTGGATAGGAATCTATCCTCCACTTACTGTATACCTTGTTAGGAATCTATCCTCCACTTACTGTATACCTGGATAGGAATCTATCCTCCACTTACTGTATATCTAAATAGGAATCTATCTTCCACTTACTGTATACCTGGATAGGAATCTATCTTCCACTTACTGTATACCTTGTTAGGAATCTATCCTCCACTTACTGTATACCTGGATAGGAATCTATCCTCCACTTACTGTATATCTAAATAGGAATCTATCCTCCACTTACTGTATACCTGGATAGGAATCTATCTTCCACTTACTTTATACCTGGATAGGAATCTATCCTCTACTTACTGTATTCCTGGATAGGAATCTATCCTCCACTTACTGTATACCTGGATATGAATCTATCCTCCACTTACTGTATACCTTGTTAGGAATCTATCCTCCACTTACTGTCTATCTGGATACGAATCTATCCTCTATTTACTGTATTCCTGGATAGGAATATATCCTCCACTTACTGTATATCTGGATATGAATCTATCCTCCACTTACTGTATACCTGGATAGGAATCTATCTTCCACTTACTGTATACCTTGTTAGGAATCTATCCTCTTCTTACTGTATACCTGGATAGGAATCTATCCTCTACTTACTGTATTTCTGGATAGGAATCTATCCACTACTTACTGTATACCTGGATAGGAATCTATCCTCCACTTACTGTATACCTGGATAGGAATCTATCCCCCACTTACTGTATATCTGGATAGGAATCTATCCTCCACTTACTGTATACCTGGACAGGAATCTATCCTCCACTTACTGTATACCTGGACAGGAATCTATCCTCCACTTACTGTCTATCTGGATACGAATCTATCCTCTACTTACTGTATTTCTGGATAGAAATCTATCCTCTACTTACTGTATACCTGGATAGGAATCTATCCTCTACTTACTGTATACCTGGATAGGAATCTATCCTCCACTTACTGTATACCTGGATAGGAATCTATCCTCTACTTACTGTATTCCTGGATAGGAATCTATCCTCTACTTACTGTCTATCTGGATACGAATCTATCCTCTATTTACTGTATTCCTGGATAGGAATATATCCTCCACTTACTGTATATCTGGATATGAATCTATCCTCCACTTACTGTATACCTGGATAGGAATCTATCCTCCACTTACTGTATATCTGGATATGAATCTATCCTCCACTTACTGTATACCTGGATAGGAATCTATCCTCTACTTACTGTATTCCTGGATAGGAATCTATCCTCCACTTACTGTATACCTGGATAGGAATCTATCCTCCACTTACTGTATATCTAAATAGGAATCTATCTTTCACTTACTGTATACCTGGATACGAATCTATCCTCTACTTACTGTATTCCTGGATAGGAATCTATCCTCCACTTACTGTACACCTGGATAGGAATGTATCTTCCACTTACTTTATACCTGGATAGGAATCTATCCTCTACTTACTGTATTCCTGGATAGGAATCTATCCTCCACTTACTGTATACCTGGATATGAATCTATCCTCCACTTACTGTATACCTGGATAGGAATCTATCCTCCACTTACTGTATACCTGGATAGGAATCTATCCTCCACTTACTGTATACCTTGTTAGGAATCTATCCTCCACTTACTGTATACCTGGATAGGAATCTATCCTCCACTTACTGTATATCTAAATAGGAATCTCTCCTCCACTTACTGTATTCCTGGATAGGAATCTATCCTCCACTTACTGTATACCTGGATATGAATCTATCCTCCACTTACTGTATACCTGGATAGGAATCTATCCTCCACTTACTGTATACCTGGATAGGAATCTATCCTCCACTTACTGTATACCTGGATAGGAATCTATCCTCCACTTACTGTATACCTGGATAGGAATCTATCCTCCACTTACTGTATATCTAAATAGGAATCTATCTTCCACTTACTGTATACCTGGATAGGAATCTATCTTCCACTTACTGTATACCTTGTTAGGAATCTATCCTCCACTTACTGTATACCTGGATAGGAATCTATCCTCCACTTACTGTATACCTGGATAGGAATCTATCTTCCACTTACTTTATACCTGGATAGGAATCTATCTTCCACTTACTTTATACCTGGATAGGAATCTATCCTCTACTTACTGTATTCCTGGATAGGAATCTATCCTCCACTTACTGTATACCTGGATATGAATCTATCCTCCACTTACTGTATACCTTGTTAGGAATCTATCCTCCACTTACTGTATATCTAAATAGGAATCTATCTTCCACTTACTGTATACCTGGATCGGAATCTATCCTCCACTTACTGTATACCTTGTTAGGAATCTATCCTCCACTTACTGTATACCTGGATAGGAATCTATCCTCCACTTACTGTATATCTAAATAGGAATCTATCTTCCACTTACTGTATACCTGGATATGAATCTATCCTCCACTTACTGTATACCTTGTTAGGAATCTAACCTCCACTTACTGTATACCTGGATAGGAATCTATCCTCCACTTACTGTATATCTGGATAGGAATCTATCCTCCACTTACTGTATACCTGGACAGGAATCTATCCTCCACTTACTGTATACCTGGACAGGAATCTATCCTCCACTTACTGTCTATCTGGATACGAATCTATCCTCTACTTACTGTATTTCTGGATAGGAATCTATCCTCTACTTACTGTATACCTGGATAGGAATCTATCCTCCACTTACTGTATACCTGGATATGAATCTATCCTCCACTTACTGTATACCTGGATAGGAATCTATCCTCCACTTACTGTATACCTGGATAGGAATCTATCTTCCACTTACTGTATACCTGGATAGGAATCTATCCTCTACTTACTGTATACCTTGTTAGGAATCTAACCTCCACTTACTGTATACCTGGATAGGAATCTATCCTCCACTTACTGTATATCTAATTAGGAATCTATCCTCCACTTACTGTATACCTGGATAGGAATCTATCCTCTACTTACTGTATTCCTGGATAGGAATCTATCCTCCACTTACTGTATACCTGGATATGAATCTATCCTCCACTTACTGTATACCTTGTTAGGAATCTATCCTCCACTTACTGTATACCTGGATAGGAATCTATCCTCCACTTACTGTATATCTAAATAGGAATCTATCTTCCACTTACTGTATACCTTGTTAGGAATCTATCCTCCACTTACTGTATACCTGGATAGGAATCTATCCTCCACTTACTGTATATCTGGATATGAATCTATCCTCCACTTACTGTATACCTGGATAGGAATCTATCCTCTACTTACTGTATTCCTGGATAGGAATCTATCCTCCACTTACTGTATACCTGGATAGGAATCTATCCTCCACTTACTGTATATCTAAATAGGAATCTATCTTCCACTTACTGTATACCTGGATACGAATCTATCCTCTACTTACTGTATTCCTGGATAGGAATCTATCCTCCACTTACTGTATACCTGGATAGGAATGTATCTTCCACTTACTTTATACCTGGATAGGAATCTATCCTCTACTTACTGTATTCCTGGATAGGAATCTATCCTCCACTTACTGTATACCTGGATATGAATCTATCCTCCACTTACTGTATACCTGGATAGGAATCTATCCTCCACTTACTGTATACCTGGATAGGAATCTATCCTCCACTTACTGTATACCTTGTTAGGAATCTATCCTCCACTTACTGTATACCTGGATAGGAATCTATCCTCCACTTACTGTATATCTAAATAGGAATCTATCTTCCACTTACTGTATACCTGGATAGGAATCTATCCTCCACTTACTGTATACCTTGTTAGGAATCTGTCCTCCACTTACTGTATACCTGGATAGGAATCTATCCTCCACTTACTGTATATCTAAATAGGAATCTCTCCTCCACTTACTGTATTCCTGGATAGGAATCTATCGTCCACTTACTGTATACCTGGATATGAATCTATCCTCCACTTACTGTATACCTGGATAGGAATCTATCCTCCACTTACTGTATACCTGGATAGGAATCTATCCTCCACTTACTGTATACCTTGTTAGGAATCTATCCTCCACTTACTGTATACCTGGATAGGAATCTATCCTCCACTTACTGTATATCTAAATAGGAATCTATCTTCCACTTACTGTATACCTGGATAGGAATCTATCTTCCACTTACTGTATACCTTGTTAGGAATCTATCCTCCACTTACTGTATACCTGGATAGGAATCTATCCTCCACTTACTGTATATCTAAATAGGAATCTATCCTCCACTTACTGTATACCTGGATAGGAATCTATCTTCCACTTACTTTATACCTGGATAGGAATCTATCCTCTACTTACTGTATTCCTGGATAGGAATCTATCCTCCACTTACTGTATACCTGGATATGAATCTATCCTCCACTTACTGTATACCTTGTTAGGAATCTATCCTCCACTTACTGTATACCTGGATAGGAATCTATCCTCCACTTACTGTATATCTAAATAGGAATCTATCTTCCACTTACTGTATACCTTGTTAGGAATCTATCCTCCACTTACTGTATACCTGGATAGGAATCTATCCTCCACTTACTGTATATCTAAATAGGAATCTATCTTCCACTTACTGTATACCTGGATAGGAATCTATCCTCCACTTACTGTATACCTTGTTAGGAATCTATCCTCCACTTACTGTATACCTGGATAGGAATCTATCCTCCACTTACTGTATATCTAAATAGGAATCTATCTTCCACTTACTGTATACCTGGATATGAATCTATCCTCCACTTACTGTATACCTTGTTAGGAATCTATCCTCCACTTACTGTATACCTGGATAGGAATCTATCCTCCACTTACTGTATATCTAAATAGGAATCTATCTTTCACTTACTGTATACCTGGATAGGAATCTATCCTCCACTTACTGTATACCTTGTTAGGAATCTATCCTCCACTTACTGTATACCTGGATAGGAATCTATCCTCCACTTACTGTATATCTAAATAGGAATCTATCTTCCACTTACTGTATACCTGGATAGGAATCTATCCTCCACTTACTGTATACCTTGTTAGGAATCTATCCTCCACTTACTGTATTTCTGGATAGGAATCTATCCTCCACTTACTGTATATCTAAATAGGAATCTATCTTCCACTTACTGTATACCTGGATAGGAATCTATCCTCCACTTACTGTATACCTGGATAGGAATCTATCCTCTACTTACTGTATTCCTGGATAGGAATCTATCCTCCACTTACTGTATATCTGGATAGGAATCTATCCTCCACTTACTGTATACCTGGACAGGAATCTATCCTCCACTTACTGTATACCTGGACAGGAATCTATCCTCCACTTACTGTCTATCTGGATACGAATCTATCCTCTACTTACTGTATTTCTGGATAGAAATCTATCCTCTACTTACTGTATACCTGGATAGGAATCTATCCTCTACTTACTGTATACCTGGATAGGAATCTATCCTCCACTTACTGTATACCTGGATAGGAATCTATCCTCCACTTACTGTATACCTGGATAGGAATCTATCCTCCACTTACTGTATACCTGGATAGGAATCTATCCTCTACTTACTGTATTCCTGGATAGGAATCTATCCTCCACTTACTGTCTACCTGGATATGAATCTATCCTCCACTTACTGTATACCTGGATAGGAATCTATCCTCCACTTACTGTATACCTGGATAGGAATCTATCCTCCACTTACTGTATACCTGGATAGGAATCTATCCTCCACTTACTGTATACCTGGATAGGAATCTATCCTCCACTTACTGTATACCTGGATAGGAATCTATCCTCCACTTACTGTATATCTAAATAGGAATCTATCTTCCACTTACTGTATACCTGGATAGGAATCTATCCTCCTACTTACTGTATACCTGGATAGGAATCTATCCTCCACTTACTGTATACCTGGATAGGAATCTATCTTCCACTTACTGTATACCTGGATAGGAATCTATCCTCCACTTACTGTATACCTGGATAGGAATCTATCCTCCACTTACTGTATACCTGGATATGAATCTATCCTCCACTTACTGTATACCTGGATAGGAATCTATCCTCCACTTACTGTATACCTGGATAGGAATCTATCCTCCACTTACTGTATACCTTGTTAGGAATCTATCCTCCACTTACTGTATACCTGGATAGGAATCTATCCTCCACTTACTGTATATCTAAATAGGAATCTATCTTCCACTTACTGTATACCTGGATAGGAATCTATCCTCCACTTACTGTATACCTTGTTAGGAATCTATCCTCCACTTACTGTATACCTGGATAGGAATCTATCCTCCACTTACTGTATATCTAAATAGGAATCTCTCCTCCACTTACTGTATTCCTGGATAGGAATCTATCCTCCACTTACTGTATACCTGGATAGGAATCTATCCTCCACTTACTGTATACCTGGATAGGAATCTATCCTCCACTTACTGTATACCTGGATAGGAATCTATCCTCCACTTACTGTATACCTGGATAGGAATCTATCCTCCACTTACTGTATACCTGGTTAGGAATCTATCCTCCACTTACTGTATACCTGGATAGGAATCTATCCTCCACTTACTGTATATCTAAATAGGAATCTATCTTCCACTTACTGTATACCTTGTTAGGAATCTATCCTCCACTTACTGTATACCTGGATAGGAATCTATCCTCCACTTACTGTATATCTAAATAGGAATCTATCTTCCACTTACTGTATACCTGGATAGGAATCTATCCTCCACTTACTGTATACCTTGTTAGGAATCTATCCTCCACTTACTGTATACCTGGATAGGAATCTATCCTCCACTTACTGTATATCTAAATAGGAATCTATCTTCCACTTACTGTATACCTGGATATGAATCTATCCTCCACTTACTGTATACCTTGTTAGGAATCTATCCTCCACTTACTGTATACCTGGATAGGAATCTATCCTCCACTTACTGTCTATCTGGATAGGAATCTATCCTCCACTTACTGTATACCTGGACAGGAATCTATCCTCCACTTACTGTATACCTGGACAGGAATCTATCCTCCACTTACTGTCTATCTGGATACGAATCTATCCTCTACTTACTGTATTTCTGGATAGGAATCTATCCTCTACTTACTGTATACCTGGATAGGAATCTATCCTCCACTTACTGTATACCTGGATATGAATCTATCCTCCACTTACTGTATACCTGGATAGGAATCTATCCTCCACTTACTGTATACCTGGATAGGAATCTATCTTCCACTTACTGTATACCTGGATAGGAATCTATCCTCTACTTACTGTATACCTTGTTAGGAATCTAACCTCCACTTACTGTATACCTGGATAGGAATCTATCCTCCACTTACTGTATATCTAATTAGGAATCTATCCTCCACTTACTGTATACCTGGATAGGAATCTATCCTCTACTTACTGTATTCCTGGATAGGAATCTATCCTCCACTTACTGTATACCTGGATATGAATCTATCCTCCACTTACTGTATACCTTGTTAGGAATCTATCCTCCACTTACTGTATACCTGGATAGGAATCTATCCTCCACTTACTGTATATCTAAATAGGAATCTATCTTCCACTTACTGTATACCTTGTTAGGAATCTATCCTCCACTTACTGTATACCTGGATAGGAATCTATCCTCCACTTACTGTATATCTGGATATGAATCTATCCTCCACTTACTGTATACCTGGATAGGAATCTATCCTCTACTTACTGTATTCCTGGATAGGAATCTATCCTCCACTTACTGTATACCTGGATAGGAATCTATCCTCCACTTACTGTATATCTAAATAGGAATCTATCTTCCACTTACTGTATACCTGGATACGAATCTATCCTCTACTTACTGTATTCCTGGATAGGAATCTATCCTCCACTTACTGTATACCTGGATAGGAATGTATCTTCCACTTACTTTATACCTGGATAGGAATCTATCCTCTACTTACTGTATTCCTGGATAGGAATCTATCCTCCACTTACTGTATACCTGGATATGAATCTATCCTCCACTTACTGTATACCTGGATAGGAATCTATCCTCCACTTACTGTATACCTGGATAGGAATCTATCCTCCACTTACTGTATACCTTGTTAGGAATCTATCCTCCACTTACTGTATACCTGGATAGGAATCTATCCTCCACTTACTGTATATCTAAATAGGAATCTATCTTCCACTTACTGTATACCTGGATAGGAATCTATCCTCCACTTACTGTATACCTTGTTAGGAATCTGTCCTCCACTTACTGTATACCTGGATAGGAATCTATCCTCCACTTACTGTATATCTAAATAGGAATCTCTCCTCCACTTACTGTATTCCTGGATAGGAATCTATCGTCCACTTACTGTATACCTGGATATGAATCTATCCTCCACTTACTGTATACCTGGATAGGAATCTATCCTCCACTTACTGTATACCTGGATAGGAATCTATCCTCCACTTACTGTATACCTTGTTAGGAATCTATCCTCCACTTACTGTATACCTGGATAGGAATCTATCCTCCACTTACTGTATATCTAAATAGGAATCTATCTTCCACTTACTGTATACCTGGATAGGAATCTATCTTCCACTTACTGTATACCTTGTTAGGAATCTATCCTCCACTTACTGTATACCTGGATAGGAATCTATCCTCCACTTACTGTATATCTAAATAGGAATCTATCCTCCACTTACTGTATACCTGGATAGGAATCTATCTTCCACTTACTTTATACCTGGATAGGAATCTATCCTCTACTTACTGTATTCCTGGATAGGAATCTATCCTCCACTTACTGTATACCTGGATATGAATCTATCCTCCACTTACTGTATACCTTGTTAGGAATCTATCCTCCACTTACTGTATACCTGGATAGGAATCTATCCTCCACTTACTGTATATCTAAATAGGAATCTATCTTCCACTTACTGTATACCTTGTTAGGAATCTATCCTCCACTTACTGTATACCTGGATAGGAATCTATCCTCCACTTACTGTATATCTAAATAGGAATCTATCTTCCACTTACTGTATACCTGGATAGGAATCTATCCTCCTCTTACTGTATACCTTGTTAGGAATCTATCCTCCACTTACTGTATACCTGGATAGGAATCTATCCTCCACTTACTGTATATCTAAATAGGAATCTATCTTCCACTTACTGTATACCTGGATATGAATCTATCCTCCACTTACTGTATACCTTGTTAGGAATCTATCCTCCACTTACTGTATACCTGGATAGGAATCTATCCTCCACTTACTGTATATCTAAATAGGAATCTATCTTCCACTTACTGTATACCTTGTTAGGAATCTATCCTCCACTTACTGTATACCTGGATAGGAATCTATCCTCCACTTACTGTATATCTAAATAGGAATCTATCTTTCACTTACTGTATACCTGGATAGGAATCTATCCTCCACTTACTGTATACCTTGTTAGGAATCTATCCTCCACTTACTGTATACCTGGATAGGAATCTATCCTCCACTTACTGTATATCTAAATAGGAATCTATCTTCCACTTACTGTATACCTGGATAGGAATCTATCCTCCACTTACTGTATACCTTGTTAGGAATCTATCCTCCACTTACTGTATTTCTGGATAGGAATCTATCCTCCACTTACTGTATATCTGGATAGGAATCTATCCTCCACTTACTGTATACCTTGTTAGGAATCTATCCTCCACTTACTGTATATCTGGATAGGAATCTATCCTCCACTTACTGTATTTCTGGATAGGAATCTATCCTCCACTTACTGTATATCTGGATAGGAATCTATCCTCCACTTACTGTATACCTGGACAGGAATCTATCCTCCACTTACTGTATACCTGGACAGGAATCTATCCTCCACTTACTGTCTATCTGGATACGAATCTATCCTCTACTTACTGTATTTCTGGATAGGAATCTATCCTCTACTTACTGTATACCTGGATAGGAATCTCTCCTCCACTTACTGTATTCCTGGATAGGAATCTATCCTCCACTTACTGTATACCTGGATATGAATCTATCCCCCACTTACTGTATACCTGGATAGGAATCTATCCTCCACTTACTGTATACCTGGATAGGAATCTATCCTCCACTTACTGTATACCTTGTTAGGAATCTATCCTCCACTTACTGTATACCTGGATAGGAATCTTTCCTCCACTTACTGTATATCTAAATAGGAATCTATCTTCCACTTACTGTATACCTGGATAGGAATCTATCCTCCACTTACTGTATACCTTGTTAGGAATCTATCCTCTACTTACTGTATACCTGGATAGGAATCTATCCTCCACTTACTGTATATCTAAATAGGAATCTATCCTCCACTTACTGTATACCTGGATAGGAATCTATCTTCCACTTACTTTATACCTGGATAGGAATCTATCCTCTACTTACTGTATTCCTGGATAGGAATCTATCCTCCACTTACTGTATACCTGGATATGAATCTATCCTCCACTTACTGTATACCTTGTTAGGAATCTATCCTCCACTTACTGTATACCTGGATAGGAATCTATCCTCGACTTACTGTATATCTAAATAGGAATCTATCTTCCACTTACTGTATACCTGGATAGGAATCTATCCTCCTCTTACTGTATACCTTGTTAGGAATCTATCCTCCACTTACTGTATACCTGGATAGGAATCTATCCTCCACTTACTGTATATCTAAATAGGAATCTATCTTCCACTTACTGTATACCTGGATAGGAATCTATCCTCCACTTACTGTATACCTTGTTAGGAATCTATCCTCCACTTACTGTATACCTGGATAGGAATCTATCCTCCACTTACTGTATATCTAAATAGGAATCTATCTTCCACTTACTGTATACCTGGATAGGAATCTATCCTCCACTTACTGTATACCTGGATAGGAATCTATCCTCCACTTACTGTATATCTGGATAGGAATCTATCTTTCACTTACTGTATACCTGGATAGGAATCTATCCTCCACTTACTGTATACCTTGTTAGGAATCTATCCTCCACTTACTGTAAACCTGGATAGGAATCTATCCTCCACTTACTGTATATCTAAATAGGAATCTATCTTCCACTTACTGTATACCTGGATAGGAATCTATCCTCCACTTACTGTATACCTTGTTAGGAATCTATCCTCCACTTACTGTATATCTGGATAGGAATCTATCCTCCACTTACTGTATATCTGGATAGGAATCTATCCTCCACTTACTGTATACCTGGACAGGAATCTATCCTCCACTTACTGTATACCTGGACAGGAATCTATC